>NW_026889763.1:1670000-1970000 GCF_033153115.1 Saccostrea echinata | reverse complement strand
GTCTGAACAAAATAATTATACTTTAAAAGATATGATACAAAATGTCTCAAAAATTCACTCATGATTCGTGTCCTAAATTTTGACCCCTACCGAGCTTCCATACAAGGCACTTCCGGAAAATATCAAAACCCAGGTGCAAAATGGCAACATGTCCTCTATCATCACTGAAAATTTCAGCGCTCTAGCTTAAGCCGTTTTTCAGTTCCATCACAGACAAGGAGGTCCTCTAAATTTTGATAAAAGGGCGATAACTCTCGACCGGAAGTAAATATCCCTTAACAAACTTGCCGGAATTAACTTCAGATGTCAACGCATCTACCTTGAAAATTTGAATGAAATCGAACGAGCCATCTCCGAGAAATCCTCTGCACAAATTTTGTAAGGAGAAAAAAGAATAATAATAATAACTAGATGCGATCTCGTTGCGAGCAACGAGTGGGTCTTCCGTCCGCTTTTTGATAAGATTAGATAAGAATTTGACTGAGACTTTCGTTCAAATATTATGATAAAAAAAAATGTTGAGACGAACAATCTTGCTTCAGTAATCTATAACAAAATATTGATCATTAAAGATTATAGATTAAAGACTTCCGCCCGTCCTGACCCCTATTTTGAGGAGCCAGCCCTATTTTCTTGATATCTTCTTACAGCTCTTATGATTTTGAACACTTTTTGTTCAACAACTATTCTAAAAATTCTTTTTCGTTTCCGAGATATCTGCAAAAGAAATAATAGGGGCCGGCCCTTCAACTCCTGAATGGGAACGTTTAGCAAAAATTGAAAGGTAACATATTGTACAGAACATTATTGTGAACATCTTTTATTCAATATTGCTTATCAAAATATTTCCCACTTTCGAGATATAAAGCGTCAAAATATTTCCCACTTTTGAGATATAAAAGATTTAGCATTCTGGTCCCTAATGTCCCCTTATAGCGTCAAAGATTTAGCATTCTGGCCCCTAATGTCCCCTTATAACGTAACATATGATGCCAACAACATGTTATATAGTTGAGGGGTGTGAAGATGATCTATTTTGCCTCAGTAATGTATTACAAAATACTGATCGTTTAAGAGTTATTGATGAAAGACTTTCGGCCTCTATCGGCTCTCATTTTGAGGGGCCAGTCCCTTTTTTTCTTGATATCACCTTAAAGCTCTTATGATTTTGAACACTTTTTGTTCAACAATTATTCAGAAATTCTTTTTCGTTTCCGAGATATATGCAAAAGAAATATTTAGGGGCCTTCCCTTCAACTCCTTAATGAAGACGTTTAGCAAAAATTGAAAGGTTACATATTGTTCAGAACATAATTGTGAACATCTTTTGTTCAATATTGCTTAGCAAAATATTTCCCACTTTCGAGATATAAAGCGTCAAAGATTTAGTATTTCGGCCCCTCATGACCCCTAATTATGTAACATATGATGTGAATCACATATTATATAGTTGTAGTTTGCTCAGATAAACATTTTTGCTGCAGTAATATCTCACAAAATATTGATCGTTAAAAAGTTATTGATGAAAGACTTTCGGCCCCTATCGGCCCCGATTTTGAGGGGCCAGCCCCTTTTTCTTCATATCATCATAAAGCTCTTATGATTTTGAACACCTTTTGTACAACAATTATTCAGAAATTCTTTTTCGTTTCCGAGATATATGCAAAAGAAATATTAAGGGGCCGGCCCTTCAACTCCTTCATGGGAACATTTAGCAAATATTGAAAGGTTGCATATTGTTTAGCACATTATTTTGAACATCTTTTGTTCAATATTGATTATCAAAATATTTCCCACTTTCGAGATATAAAGCGTCAAAGATTTAGCATTCTGGCCCCTTATGGCCCCTAATTATGTGACATATGAGATTTTTATCATAATATATAGTTGTAGATAGTTCAGATAAACATTTTTGCTTTAGTAATGTATAACAAAATATTGGTCGTTAAGGAGTTAGGGATTTAAGACTTTTGGCCCCTCTTGGCCCCTAATGTGATGAGTCAGCCCTTTTTTCTTGATATCATATAAAAGATCTAATAATTCTACACAATTTCTGTTCAATATGTTTTAAGAAAATATTCATAGTTTTGAAGATATGATAAAAAATGTCCCGAAAATTCACTCCTGATTCATGTCCTAAATTTCAACCCCTACCGAGCTTCCATACTAGGTGCTTCCAGAAAATTTGAAAACTGAGGTGCACAACTAGAACATGTCCTCTATTATCACTGAAAATTTCAGAACTCTAGCTTTTGTCGTTTTTGAGTTTTTGTGTAGACAAAATGGTCACTAAAAATTCGATTAAAGGGCGATAACTTCCGACCGGAAGTGAATTTCTTAAAAATAAAAAATATGAATAAGGTTTAGATCATGATACATCATCTCTGAAAATTTCAAGTGAATCCATCCAACCATCTCTGAGAAATCGTCTGCACAAAATTTGGACAGAAAAAAAATAATAATAATAATAATAAAAGTGAAAAAGAAACAATAGAATAATAGAAGGGTCTTCCGTTGGAGACGGAAGACCCTAATAACTAGATGAGATCTCGTTGCGAGCAACGAGTGGGTCTTCCGTCCGATTTTTGATAAGATGAGATAAGAATTTGATTGAGATTTTCGTTCAAATATAATGATATAAATAAATTGTTAAGATGAACAATTTTGCTTGAATAATGTTTTACAAAATATTGATCATTAAAGGAATATAGATTAAAGACTTTCGCCCTTTCTTGGCCCCCAATGTGAGAGGTCAGCCCCTTTTTCTTGATATCATCTTAAAGCTCTCATGGTTTTGAACACTTTTTGTTCAAATACTAGTCAGAAATTCTTTTTTGTTTTCGGGATATATGCAAAAGAAATATTAAGGGCCGGCCCTTCAAGTCCTAAATGGGGACGTCTAGCAAAAACTGAAAGAGTGCATATTGTTCAGAATATTATTTTGATCGTCTTTTGTTCAATACTGTTTATCAAAATATTCTTCCTTTTCAAGATACATTGCGCCATAGATTATGCAATCTGGCCCCCTGAAGACCCCTTACTGCGTAATATATGATATCAACATCATGTTATTTAGAAAAAGTGTGTGAAGAAGTACTATTTCGCTTCAGTAATATATTACAAAATATTGATCATTAAAGAGTTATTGATTGTATACTCTCAGCCCCTTATTTAATGGGTCAGACCCTTTTCCTTGATATCACCTTAAAGCTCTCATGATTTTGAACACTTTTTGTTCAAGAATTATTCAAAAATTCTTTTTCGTTTCCGAGATATATCCGAAGGATATATTTAGGGGCCGGCCCTTCAACTCCTTAATGGGGACGTTTAGAAAAAATCAAAAGGTTGAATATTGTTTAGAACATAATTTTGAATAACTTTTGTTCAATATTGCTTATCAAAATATTTCCCACTTTTGAGATATAAAACGTCAAAGATTTAGCATTCTGGCCCCTTTATGGCCCCTAATTATGTAAATATGATGTGAATATCATAATATATAGTTGTGAATTGTTGAGATAAACATTTTTGCTTCAGTAATGCAATACAAAATATTGATCGTTAAAGAGTTATTGTTCAAAGACTTTTGGCCCCTCTCAGCCCCTATTTTGAGGGGCCAGCCCCTTTTTCTTCATATCACTTTAAAGCTCTCATGATTTTGAACACTTTTTGTTCAACAACTATTCAGAAATTCTTTTTCGTTTCTGAGATATTTGCAAAGGAAGTATTTAGGGGCCGCCCCTTCAACTTCTTAATGGGGACGTTTAGCAGAATATGAAAGGTTGCATACTGTTCAGAACATTATTTTGAACATCTTTTGTTCAATATTGCTTATTAAAATATTTCCCACTTTTGAGATATAAAGCGTCAAAGATTTAGCATTCTGGCCCCTTATGACCCTTAATTATGTAACATATGATGTGAATATCATAATATATAGTTGTAAATTGTTGAGATGAACATTTTTGCTTCAGTAATGCATTACAAAATATTGATCGTTAAAGAGTTATTGTTCAAAGACTTTTGGCCCCTCTCAGCCCCTATTTTGAGGGGCCAGCCCCTTTTTCTTCATATCACTTTAAAGATCTCATGATTTTGAACACTTTTTGTTCAACAACTACTCAGAAATTCTTTTTCGTTTCTGAGATATTTGCAAAGGAAGTATTTAGGGGCCGGCCCTTCAACTCCTAAATGGGGATGTTTAGCAGAAAATGATAGGTTGCATACTGTTTAGAACATTATTTTGAACATCTTTTGTTCAATATTGCTTATCAAAATATTTCCCACTTTTGAGATATAAAGCGTCAAAGATTTAGCATTCTGGCCCCTTATGGCCCCTAATTATGTAACATATGATGTGAATATCATAATATATAGGTGTAATATGTTGAGATGAACATTTTTGCTTCAGTAATGCATTACAAAATATTGATCGTTAAAGAGTTATTGCTCAAAGTCTTTCGGTCCCTCTCAGCCCCTATTTTGAGGGGCCAGCCCCTTTTTCTTCATATCACTTTAAAGCACTCATGATTTTGAACACTTTTTGTTCAACAACTATTCAGAAATTCTTTTTCGTTTCCGATCTATATGCAAAAGATATATTTAGGGGCCAGGACTTCAACTCCTTAATGGGGAAGTTTAGCAAAAATTGAAAGGTTAGATTTTGTTTAGAACATTATTTTGAACATCTTTTGTTCAATATTGCCTATCAAAATATTTCTCACTTTCGAGATATAAAGCGTCAAAGATTTAGCATTCTGGTCCCTTGTGGCCCCTAATTATGTAACATATGACATAAATATTTTAATATATAGTTGTTAATGGTTAAGATAAACATTTTTGCTTCAGTAATGTATACCAAAATATTGATCGTTAAAGAGTTATTGATTTAATACTTTTGGCCCCTCTCGGCCCCTCATTTGATAGGTCAGCCCTTTTTTCTTGATATCATATTAAAGATCTTGTCATTCTGCACAAATATTGTTCAGTATATTATTACAAAATAATTATACTTTAAAAGATATGATACAAAATGTCTCAAAAATTCACTCATGATTCGTGTCCTAAATTTTGACTCCTACCGAGCTTCCATACTAGGCACTTCCGGAAAATATCCAAACCCAGGTGCAAAATGGCAACATGTCCTCTATCATCACTGAAAATTTCAGTGCTCTAGCTTAAGCCGTTTTTGAGTTCCATCGCAGACAAGGAGGTCCTCTGAATTTTAATAAAAGGGCGATAACTCTCGACCGGAAGTAAATATCCCTTAACAAACTTGCCGGAATTAACTTCAGATGTCAACGCATCTACCTTGAAAATTTGAATAAAATCGAACGAGAAATCTCCGAGAAATCTTCTGCACAAATTTTGTAAGAAGAAAAAAGAATAAAAATAATAATAATAATAACTAGATGCGATCTCGTTGCGAGCAACGAGTGGGTCTTCCGTCCGATTTTTGATAAGATGAGATAAGAATTTGACTGAGATTTTCGTTCATAAATATATAAATAGTGAAAACGTACAATTTGCTTCAGTTATGTTTAACAAAATTTTGATCATTATGACACCTAAAAACGCAATGTTTGATGTAGATTTTAAAATATTTACAGTAGCAGATCGTGAAGATGAACATTACTGTAAAAGGGTTATAGATAAAAGACTTTTGGCCCCTCTGAGCCCCTAATTCGAGGGGTCAGCTCCTTTCTCTTAAAATTACATGAAAGGTCTAGTAATTCTCAAGACTTTTTGTTCAACAACTATTCAGAATTTCATTTCGTTTTCGAGATATGTGGACTTGAAATATTTAGGGGCCGTCCCTTAAAGTCCTTATAGGGGCTGTTTAGGAAAAATTCAAAGGATGCACATTGTTGAGAACATCATTCTAAACAACTTTTGTTCAATATTGCTTTTCAAAATATTCCCTTCTTTCGAGATATAAAGCATCAAAGATTAAGCATTCTGGCCCCTTATGGTCCCTAATTACGTAATATTTGAAGAAAACTTTCAGATATATAGTTGCAGATTGTGAAGATGAACATTTTTGCTTCAATAATTAATATCAAAATATTTCACGTTAAAGAGTTAAAGATGAAAGACTTTTGGCCCCTCTGAACCCCTAATTTGAGGGGTCAGCCCCTTTTTCTTGATATCACATGAAAGGTCTTGTAATTCTGAAGACTTTTTGTTCAACGACTATTCAGAAGTTTCGTTCCGTTTTCGAGATATGTAGACTTGAAATATTTTAGGGCCGTCCCTTTAAGTCCTTATAGGGGCTGTTTAGGAAAAATTCAAAGGATACGCATTGTTGAGACCATCATTCTAAACAACTTTTGTTCAATATTGCTTTTCAAAATATTTCCCCTTTTCGAGATATAAAGCGTCAAAGATTAAGCATTCTGGCCCCTTGTGGCCCCTATTTACGTATTATTTGATGAAAATTTTAAGATATATAGTTGCAGATTGTGAAGATGAACATTTTTGCTTCAATTACTAATATCAAAATATTTAACGTTAAGGAGATATAGATGAAAGACTTTTGGCCCCTTTGAGCCCCTAATTTGAGGGGTCAGCCCCTTTTTCTTGATATCACATGAAAGGTCTTGTAATTCTGAAGACTTTTTGTTCAACAAGTATTCAGAAGTTTCATTTCGTTTTCGAGATATGTGGACTTGAAATATTTAGGGGCCGTCCCTTTAAGTCCTTATAGGGACTGTTTAGGAAAAATTCAAAGGGTGCACATTGTTGAGACCATCATTCTAAACAACTTTTGTTCAATATTGCTTTTCAAAATGTTTCCCCTTTTCGAGATATAAAGCGTCAAAGATTTAGCATTCTGGCCCCTTGTGGCCCCTAATTATGTGCCATACGAGGTAAAAATCATAATATATAATTGTAAATTGTTAAGATAAATATTTTTGCTTCAGTAATGTATACAAAAATATTGCTTGTTTAAGAGTTATCGATTTCAGACTTTTGGCCCCTATCGGCCCCTAATGTGATGAGTCAGCCCTTTTTTCTTGATATCATGTTACAGATCTTGTCATTCTGCACAAATTTTGTTCAATATGTTTTAACAAATTAATTATACTTTAAAAAATATGATATAAAATGTCTCAAAAATTCACTCATGATTCGTGTCCTAAATTTCGACCCCTACCGAGCTTCCATACTAGGCACTTCCGGAAAATATCCAAACCCAGGTGCAAAATGGCAACATGTCCTCTATCATCACTGAAAATTTCAGCGCTCTAGCTTAAGCCGTTTTTGAGTTCCATCGCAGACAAGGAGGTCCTCTAAATTTTGATAAAAGGGCGATAACTTCCGACCGGAAGTAAATATCACTTAACGAAATTGACGGAATTAACTTCAGATGTCAACGCATCTACCATGAAAATTTGAATGAAATCGAACGAGCCATCTCCGAGAAATCGTCTGCACAAATTTTGTAAGAAGAAAAAAGAATAATAATAAAGGTAAAAAAGAAACCGAAGAATAATAGAAGGGTCTTCCGCTGAAGACGGAAGACCCTAATAATAAAGGTAAAAAAGAAACCGAAGAATAATAGAAGGGTCTTCCGCTGAAGACGGAAGACCCTAATAACTAGATGCGATCTCGTTGCGAGCAACGAGTGGGTCTTCCGTCCGATTTTCGATAAGATGAGATCAGAATTTGACTGAGATTTTTGTTCGAATATAATGATAAAAATAAATCAAGACGAAAATTTTGCTTCAGTAGTGTGTATTAAAATATTGATCATTAAAAAGTTATAGATTAAAGACTTTCGGCCCGTCCTGGCCCCTATTTTGAGGGGCCAGTCCTTTTTTCTTGGTATCTTCCTATAGCTCTCATGATTTTGAACATTTTTGTTCAACAACTATTCTGAAATTCTTTTTCGCTTCCGAGATATTAGCAAAAGAAATATTTAGGGGCTGGCCCTTCAACTCCTTAATGGGGGCGTTTAGCAAAAATGAAAAGGTTACATATTGTTTAAAACCTTATTTTGAACATCTTTTATTCAACACTGCTTATCAAAATATTTCCCAATTTCGGGATATAGAGTGCCAAAGATTTGTCATTCTGGCCCCTTGTGGCCCCCAATTATGTAACATATGATGTGAATATTATAATATATAGTTGTAAATTGTTGAGATAAACATTTTTGCTTCAGTAATGAATTACAAAATGTTGAGCATTAAAGAGTTATTCATCAAAGACTATCGGCCCCTCTCAGTCCCTATTTTCAGAGGCCAGTCCCTTTTCCTTCATACCACTTTAAAGCTCTTATGATTTTGAACATTTTTTGTTCAACAACTATTCAGAAATTCTTTTTCGTTTCCGAGATATTAGCAAAAGAGGTATTTAGGGCCGGCCCTTTAACTCCTTATTGGGGACGTTAACCAAAAAAAATAAAAGGTTGTATATTGTTCAGAACATTATTTTGAACATCTTTTGTTCAGCATTGCATATCAAAATATTTCACACTTTTTGAGATATATATAGCGTTAAAGATTTTGCATTTTGGCCCCTTATGACCCCTAATTATGTAACATATAATGTGAATATCATAATATGTAGTTGTATATCGTTAATATTAACATTTTTGCTTCAGTAATGCATTACAAAATATTGATCGTTAACGAGTTATTGATTAAAGACTTTCGGTCCCTCTCGGCCCTTATTTTGAGGGGCCAGCCCCTTTTTCTTCATACCACTTTAAAGCCCTTATGATTTTGAACACTTTTTGTTCAACAACTATTCAGAAATTCTTTTTCGTTTCCGAGATATTAGCAAAAGAAGTATTTAGGGGCCGGCCCTTTAACTCCTTATTGGGGACGTTAAGCAAAAAATAAAAGGTTACATATTGTTTAGAACATTATTTTGAACATCTTTTGTTCAGTATTGCATATCAAAATATTTCACACTTTTGAGATATATAGCGTTAAAGATTTTGCATTTTGGCCCCTTATGACCCCTAATTATGTAACATATAATGTGAATATCATAATATGTAGTTGTATATCGTTAATATTAACATTTTTGCTTCAGTAATGCATTACAAAATATTGATCGTTAACGAGTTATTGATTAAAGACTTTCGGTCCCTCTCGGCCCTTATTTTGAGGGGCCAGCCCCTTTTTCTTCATACCACTTTAAAGCTCTTATGATTTTGAACACTTTTTGTTCAACAACTATTCAGAAATTCTTTTTCGTTTCCGAGATATTAGCAAAAGAAGTATTTAGGGGCCGGCCCTTTAACTCCTTATTGGGGACGTTAAGCAAAAAATAAAAGGTTACATATTGTTTAGAACATTATTTTGAACATCTTTCGTTCAATATTGCTTATCAAAATGTTTCCCACTTTTGAAATATAAAGCGTCAAAGATTTTGCATTCTGGCCCCTAATGGCCCCTAATTATGTAACATATGATGTGAATATTATAATATATAGTTGTAAATTGTTGAGTTAAACATTTTTGCTTCAGTAATGCATTACAAAATTTTGATCGTTAAAGAGCTATTGACTAAAGACTTTCGGCCCCTCTAGGCCCCTAATGTGATGAGTCAGCCCTTTTTCTTTGATATCATATAAAAGATCTTGTAATTCTACACAATTTCTATTCAATATGTTTTTAGAAAATCTCTATAGTTTTAGAGATATGATAAAAAATGTCTCGAAAATTCACTCCTGATTCATGTCCTAAATTTCGACCCCTACCGAGCTTCCATACTGGGTACTTCCGGAAAATTTGAAAACCCAGGTGCAAAACTTCAACATGTCGTCTATAATCGCTGAAAATTTCAGCCCTCTAGCTTTTGCCGTTTTTTAGTTTTTGTGTCGACAAAATGGTTATCTGAAAATCGATTAAAGGGCGATAACTTCCGACCGGAAGTGAATTTTAAGGATTTGAACAAAAAAGGATCATCTTCAGATCAAAAGGCATAACCCCTGAAAATTTCATGAAAATCGATCGAACCGTTTGCGAGATATCTTCTGCACAAAAATTGTAAAGAAAAAGTGGAATAATAATAATAACTTGATGAGATCTCGTTGCGAGCAACGAGTGGGTCTTCCGTCCGATTTTCGATAAGATGAGACAAGAATTTGACTGATATTTAGAAAATAGTTGTATAAATAAATTGTTAAGACAAACAATTTTCCTTCAGTAATGTGTAACAAAATATTGATCATTAAAAAGTTATAGATTAAACACTTCCTGCCCGTCTTGGCCCCTTATATGAATGGTCAGCCCATTTTTCTTGATATCATCTTAAAGCTTTCATGATTTGGAACACTTTTTGTTCAACAACTATTGAGAAATTCTTTTTCGTTTCGAGATCTTTGCAAAAGAAATATTAAGGACCGGCCCATTAAGTCCTAAATGGGGACGTTTAGGAAAAATTGAATGATTGCATATTATTAAGAATATTATTTTGAACGTCTTTTGTTAAAATATTGATTATCAAAATATTCTTCCTTATCAAGATTTATTGCGCCAAAGATTATACAATATGACCCCTAATTACCCCCTATTGCATAAGATATGATGTAAACACCATGTTATATAGTTAAAGAGTGTGAAGATGAACTATTTCGCTTCAGTAATATATTACAAAATATTGATCGTTAAAGAGTTATTGATTAAAGACTTTCGGCCCCTTTCAGCCCCTATTTTGAGGGGCCAGCCCCATTTTCTTCATACCACTTTAAAGCTCTTATGATTTTGAACACTTTTTGTTCAACAACTATTCAGAAATTCTTTTTCGTTTCCGAGGTATATGCAAAAGATATATTTAGGGGCCAGCCCTTCAACTCCTTAATGGGGACCTTTAGCAAAAATCGAAAGGTTAAATATTGTTTAGAACATTATTTTGAACATCTTTTATTCAATATTGCTTATCAAAATATTTCCCACTTTCGAGATATAGAGTGCCAAAGATTCGGCCTTATGGCCCCTTATGGCCCTTAATTATGTAACATATGATGTATATATTATAATATATGGTTGTAAATTGTTAAGATAAACATTTTTGCTTCAGTAATGTATACCAAAATATTGATCGTTAAAGACTTATTGATTTAATACATTTGGCCCCTCTCGGCCCCTAATATGACAAGTCAGCCCTTTTTTCTTGATATTATATTAAAGATCTTGTCATTCTGCACAAATATTGTTCAGTATGTTTTTACAAAATAATTATACTTTAAAAGATATGATACAAAATGTCTCAAAAATTCACTCATGATTCGTGTCCTAAATTTTGACCCCTACCGAGCTTCCATACTAGGCACTTCCGGAAAATATCCAAACCCAGGTGCAAAATGGCAACCTGTCCTCTATCATCACTGAAAATTTCAGTGCTCTAGCTTAAGCCGTTTTTGAGCATCTTTTGTGCAATATTGCTTATCAAAATATTTCCCCTTGTTCGACGTGTCAAAAATTTGGCATTCTGGCCCCTTTTGGCCCATTATTTTGAAGATATGATCAAAGTTTTATGATATATAGTTACAGAATGTTAAGATGAACATTTTCGCTTCAGTAATTTATAACAAAATATTGAACATTAAAAAGTTTCTAAGCCTTCTAAGCCCCTAGTTTGAGGGGTCAGCCCCTTTTTCTTGATATCAAATAAAAGGTCTTTTGATTTTGAAGACTTTTTGTTCAACAACTATTCAGAAATTTCCTTTCGTTTAAGAGATATATAGAATAAGAATATTTAGGGGCCAGCCCTCCAAGTCCTTAATGGGTATGTCTTGCAAAAATTAAAAGGGTGTACATTGTTAAGAACATTATTCTGAACACCTTTTGTTCAATATTGCTTATCAAAATATTTCCCCATTTCGAGATATAATGTGTCAAAGATTTAGCATTCTGGCCCCTTATGGCCCCATATTACGTAACTAGATCAAAATTTTATAATATATAGTTACGGAATGTTTAGATGAACATTTTTGCTTCAGTAATTTATAACAAAATATTGATCATTTAAAAGTTATAAATGAAAGGCTTTTGGCCCTTCTGAGCCCCTAATTTGAGGGGCCAGCCCCTATTTCTTTATATCAAATGAAAGGTCTTGTGATTTTAAAGACTTTTTGTTCAACAACTATTCAGAAATTTCCTTTCGTTTAAGAGATATATAGAATAAGAATATTTAAGGGCCAGCCCTCCAAGTCCTTAATGGGTATGTCTTGCAAAAATTAAAAGGGTGTATATTGTTTAGAACATTATTCTGAACATCTTTTGTTCAATATTGCTTATCAAAATATTTCCCCTTTTCGAGAAATAAAGTGTCAAAGATTTAGCATTCTGGCCCCTTATGGCCCCTTATTACGTAACATATGATCAAAATTTTATAATGTATAGTTGCAAAATGTTAAGATAAACATTTTTGCTTCAGTAATTTATAACAAAATATTGATCATTAAAAAAGTTATAAATGAAAGGCTTTTGGCCCTTCTGATCCCCTAATTTGAGGGGTCAGCCCCTATTTCTTTATATCAAATAAAAGGTCTTGTGATTTTGAAGACTTTTTGTTCAACAACTATTCAGAAATTTCCTTTCGTTTAAGAGATATATAGAATAAGAATATTTAGGGGCCAGCCCTCCAAGTCCTTAATGGGGATGTCTTGCAAAAATTAAAAGGGTGTATATTGTTTAGAACATTATTCTGCACATCTTTTGTTCAATATTGCTTATTAAAATATTTCCCCTTTTCTAGATATAAAGCGTCAAAGATCCAGCATTCTTGCCCCTTATGGCCCCTTATTACGTAACATATTACCAAAATTTTATAATATATAGTTGCAGAATGTTAAGATAAACATTTTTGCTTCAGTAATTTATAACAAAATATTGATCATTTAAAAGTTATAAATGAAAGGCTTTTGGCCCTTCTGAGCCCCTAATTTGAGGGGTCAGCCCCTATTTCTTTATATCAAATAAAAGGTCTTGTGATTTTGAAGACTTTTTGTTCAACAACTATTCAGAAATTTCCTTTCGTTTAAGAGATATATAGAATAAGAATATTTAGGGGCCAGCCCTCCAAGTCCTTAATGGGGATGTCTTGCAAAATTTAAAAGGGTGTATATTGTTTAGAACATTATTCTGAACATCTTTTGTTCAATATTGCTTATTAAAATATTTCCCCTTTTCTAGATATAAAGCGTCAAAGATCCAGCATTCTTGCCCCTTATGGCCCCTTATTACGTAACATATGATCAAAATTTTATAATATATAGTTGCAAAATGTTAAGATAAACATTTTTGCTTCAGTAATTTATAACAAAATATTGATCATTTAAAAGTTATAAATGAAAGGCTTTTGGCCCTTCTGAGCCCCTAATTTGAGGGGTCAGCCCCTTTTTCTTGATATCACATAAAAGGTCTTGTGATTTTGAAGACTTTTTGTTCAACAACTATTCAGAAATTTCCTTTCGTTTAAGAGATATATAGAATAAGAATATTTAGGGGCCAGCCCTCCAAGTCCTTAATGGGGATGTCTTGCAAAAATTAAAAGGGTGCAGGTTGTTTAGAACATTATTCTGAACTTCTTTTGCTCAATATTGCTTTTCAAAATGATTCCCCTTTTCAAGATATAAAGCTTCAAAGATTAAGCATTCTGGCCCCTTGTGGCCCCTAATTACGTAATATTTGAAGAAAATTTTAAGATATATAGTTGCAAATTGTAAAGATGAACATTTTTTCTTCAATAATTAATATCAAAATATTTAACGTTAAGGAGTTAGAGATGAAAGACTTTTGGCCCCTCTGAGTCCCTAATTTGAGGGGTCAGCCCCTTTTTCTTGATATCACATGAAAGGACTTGTAATTCTGAAGACTTTTTGTTCAACAACTATTCAGAAGTTTTGTTTTGTTCTCGAGATATGTAGACTTGAAATATTTGGGGGCCGTCCCTTTAAGTCCTTATAGGGGCTGTTAAGGAAAAATTCAAAGGATGCACATAGATCAAATCATAATTCTAAACAACTTTTGTTCAATATTGCTTTTCAAAATGTTTCCCCTTTTCGAGATATAAAGCTTCAAAGATTAAGCATTTTGGCCCCTTGTGGCCCTTATTTATGTAACATATGACGTGAAAGTCATAATACATAGTTGTAGTTTGTTAAGATAAATAATTTTGCTTCAGTAATGTATACAAAAATATTGCTTGTTTAAGAGTTATCAATTAAAAACTTTCGGACCCTATCGGCCCCTAAAGTGATGAGTCAGCCCTTTTTTCTTTATATCATATTAAAGATCTTTTTATTCTGCACAAATATTGTTCAATATGTTTTAACAAAATAATTATACTTTAAAAGATATGATACAAAATGTCTCGAAAATTCACTCATGATTCGTGTCCTAAATTTCGACCCCTACCGAGCTTCCATACTAGGCACTTCCGGAAAATATCTAAACCCAGGTGCAATGTAGCAACATGTCTTCTATCATCAGTGAAAATTTCAGCGCTCTAGCTTAAGCCGTTTTTGAGTTCCATCGCAGACAAGGAGGTCCTCTGAATTTTAATAAAAGGGCGATAACTTCCGACCGGAAGTGATTTTCAAAAAACGATATTGCCGGAATTAACTTCAGATGTCAACGCATCTACCATGAAAATTTGAATAAAATCGAACGAGCCATCACCGAGAAATCTTCTGCACAAATTTTGTAAAGAAAAAAAAGAATAATAATAATAATAACTAGATGCGATCTCGTTGCGAGCAACGAGTGGGTCTTCCGTCCGATTTTTGATAAGATGAGATACGAATTTGACTGAGATTTTCGTTCATAAATGTATAAATAGTGAAAACGTACAATTTGCTTCAGTTATGTTTAACAAAATTTTGATCATTATGGCACCAGAAAACGCAATATTTGATGAAGATTTTAAAATATTTATAGTAGCACATCGTGAAGATGAACATTACTGTAAAAGGGTTATAGATGAAAGACTTTTAGCCCCTTTGAGCCCTTAATTCGAGGGGTCTTGATATCACATGAAAGGTCTTGTAATTCTGAAGAATTTTCGTTCAACAACTATTCAGTTATCGAGATATGCAGACTTGAAATATTTAGGGGCCATCCCTTTAAGTCCTGATAGGGGCTGTTTGGGGAAAATACAAAGGATGCACATTCTTCAGATCATCATACTAAACAACTTTTGTTCAATATTGCTTTTCAAAATGTTTCCCCTTTTCGAGATATAAAGCGTCAAAGATTAAGCATTCTGGCCCCTTCTGGCCCCTAATTACGTAATATTTGAAGAAAATTTTTAGATATATAGTTGCAGATTGTGAAGATGAACATTTTTGCTTCAATATTTAATATCAAAATATTTAACGTTAAGGAGTTATAGATGAAAGACATTTGGCCCCTCTGAGCCCCTAATTTGAGGGGTTAGACCCTTTTTCTTGATATCACTTGAAAGGTTTTGTAATTCTGAAGACTTTTTGTTCAACAACTATTCAGAAGTTTCGTTTCGTTTTTGAGATATGTAGACTTGATATATTTAGGGGCCGTCCCTTTAAGTCCTAATAGGGGCTGATTAGGAAAAATTCAAAGGATGCAAATTGTTGAGATCATCATTCTAAACAACTTTTGTTCAATATTGCTTTTCAAAATGTTTCCCCTTTCCGAGATATAAAGCGTCAAGTATTAAGCATTCTGGCCCCTTATGGCCCCTAATTACGTAATATTTGAAGAAAATTTTAAGATATATAGTTGCAGATTGTGAAGATGAACATTTTTGCTTCAATAATTAATATCAAAATATTTAACGTTAAGGAGTTATAGATGAAAGACTTTTGGCCCCTCTGAGCCCCTAATTTGAGGGGTTAGCCCCTTTTTCTTGATATCACTTGAAAGGTCTTGTAATTCTGAAGACTTTTTGTTCAACAACTATTCAGAAGTTTCGTTTCGTTTTTGAGATATGTAGACTTGAAATATTTAGGGGCCGTCCCTTTAAGTCCTTATAGGGGCTGTTTAGGAAAAATTCAAAGGATGCACATTGTTCAGATCATCATTCTAAGCAACTTTTGTTCAATATTACTTTTTAAAATGTTTCCCCTTTTCGAGATATAAAGCTTCAAAGATTAAGCATTCTGGCCCCTTGTGGCCCTTATTTATGTAACATATGACGTAAAAATCATAATATATAGTTGTAGTTTGTTAAGATAAATAATTTTGCTTCAGTAATGTATACAAAAATATTGCTTGTTTAAGAGTTATCGATTAAAGACTTTCGGCCCCTATTGGCCCCTAATGTGATGAATCAGCCCTTCTTTCTTGATATCATGTTACAGATCTTTTTATTCTGCACAAATATTGTTCAACATGTTTTAACAAAATAATTATACTTTAAAAGATATGATACAAAATGTCTCAAAAATTCACTCATGATTCGTGTCCTAAATTTCGACCCCTACCGAGCTTCCATACTAGGCACTTCCGGAAAATATCTAAACCCAGGTGCAATATGGCAACATGTCCTCTATCATCACTGAAAATTTCAGCGCTCTAGCTTAAGCCGTTTTTGAGTTCCATCGCAGACAAGGAGGCCCTCTGAATTTTAATAAAAGGGCGATAACTCTCGACCGGAAGTTAATATCCCTTCACGGACATGCCGGAATTAACTTCAGATGTCAACGCATCTACCTTGAAAATTTGAATGAAATCGAACGAGCCATCTCCGAGAAATCCTCTGCACAAATTTTGTAAGGAGAAAAAAGAATAATAATAATAATAATAATAATAATAATAACTAGATGAGATCTCGTTGCGAGCAACGAGTAGGTCTTCCGTCCGATTTTTCGATAAGATGAGATATGATTTTGACTATGATCTTTGTTAAAAGATAATAATATATAGACTTCCCTAATTAGATTTCATTTTTTTGATTTATATAACATTATCAAAGAACTATATATGACAGGCTTTTGGCCCCTCTGAGCCCTTAATTTGAAGGGTCTTCCCCTTTTCCTTGATATCAAATGAAAGGTCTTGTGATTTTGAAGACTTTTTGTTCAACAACTATTCAGAGTTTTCTTTTCGGTATGGAGATATGCTGAATTGAAATATTTATTGGCCAGCCCTCCAAGTCCTTAATGGGGCTGTTTGACAAAAATTGAAAGGGTGCATATTGTTTAGAACATTATTCTGACCATCTTTTGTACAGCATTGGTTATCAAAATAATCCCCCTTTTCGAGATATAATGCGTCAAAGACTTAGCATTCTGGCCCCTTGTGACCCCTTATTACGTAACATATGATCAGAATCTTATCATATATTGTTGTAAATCGTTAAGATAAGCATCTTTGCTTCAGTAATGTATTACAAAATATTGATCGTTCAAGAGTTATACATAAAAGACTTTTGGCCCCTCTCAGCCCCTAATTTAGGGGATCAGCCCTTTTTTCTTGATATCAAATGAGAGGTCTTGTAATTTTAAAGACTTTTTGTTCAACAACTATTCAGAGATTTCTTTTCGTTGTGGAGATATACTGAATGGAAATATTTAGGGGCCACCCCTCTAAGTCCTTAATGGGGCTGTTTGACAAAAATTGAAAGGGTGCATATTGTTTAGAACATTATTCTGACCATCTTTTGTTCAGTATTGCTTATCAAAATATTCTCCCTTTTCGAGATATAAAGCGTCAAAGACTTAGCATTCTGGCCCCTTGTGACCCCTTATTACGTAACATATGATCAGAATCTTATCATATATTGTTGTAAATCGTTAAGATAAGCATCTTTGCTTCAGTAATGTATTACAAATTATTGATCGTTCAAGAGTTATAAATGAAAGAATTTTGGCCCCTCTGAGCCCCTAATTTGAGGGGTCAGCCCCTTTTTCTTGATACCAATTGAAAGATCTTGTGATTTTGAAGACTTTTTGTTCAACAACTATTCAGAGATTTCTTTTCGTTGTGGAGATATGCTGAATGGAAATATTTAGGGGCCAACCCTCCAAGTCCTTAATGGGGCCGTTTAATAAGAATTGAAAGGGTGCATATTATTTAGAACATTATTCTGACCATCTTTTATTCAGTATTGCTTATCAAAATATTCCCCCTTTTCGAGATATAAAGCATCAAAGATTTAGCATTCTGGCCCCTTGTGACCCCTTATTACGTAACATATGATCAGAATCTTATCATATATTGTTGTAAATCGTTAAGATAAGCATCTTTGCTTCAGTAATGTATTACAAATAATTGATCGTTCAAGAGTTATAAATGAAAGAATTTTGGCCCCTCTGAGCCCCTAATTTGAGGGGTCAGCCCCTTTTTCTTGATACCAATTGAAAGATCTTGTGATTTTGAAGACTTTTTGTTCAACAACTATTCAGAGATTTCTTTTCGTTGTGGAGATATGCTGAATGGAAATATTTAGGGGCCAACCCTCCAAGTCCTTAATGGGGCCGTTTAATAAGAATTGAAAGGGTGCATATTATTTAGAACATTATTCTGACCATCTTTTGTTCAGTATTGCTTATCAAAATATTCTCCCTTTTCGAGATATAAAGCGTCAAAGATTTAGCATTCTGGCCCCTTGTGACCCCTTATTACGTAACATATGATCAGAATCTTATCATATATTGTTGTAAATCGTTAAGATAAGCATCTTTGCTTCAGTAATGTATTACAAATTATTGATCGTTAAAGAGTTATAGATGAAAGACTTTTGGCCCCTCTCAGCCCCTAATTTGAGGGGTCAGCCCCTTTTTCTTGATATCAAATGAAAGGTCGTAACATTCTGCACAACTTTTCTTCTATATGTTTTAACAAATTCTTAACAGGTGTGAAGATATGAAAGAAAAGGTTTGAAATTTTGTGAGATGTTTCTGAGACATTTTTTGAGCCCTACCGAGCTTCGACGCCTTTTGCGCTAGAGAGATTTGGACACCTGCCTGCAAATCTACAAACCTTCCCCTACCTTCACTGAAAATCTTGAATCAATATCTTAAGTCGTTTCGGAGGAGTTTCCAGGACAAGCCGACACTCTAAAAATCAGAAAATCCTAAATATCTCGAGATGGAAAGTGACGTCATCAACGAAAAAAATTTCCAATAAGGTTCAGATCAATACCTATCAGATCTGAAAGTTTCATGAAAATCGGCCAAGACATTTTCGAGAACTCGCGTGCACAAAATCGGTAAGAATAATAATAATAATAATAACTAGATGAGATCTCGTTGCGAGCAACGAGTAGGTCTTCCGTCCGATTTTTCGATAAGATGATTTATGATTTTGACTATGATCTTTGTTAAAAGATAATAATATATATAGACTTCCCTAATTAGATTTCAATCCTTTGATTTTATATACATTATCAAAGAGCTATCGATGAATTGCTTTTGGCCCCTCTGAACCCCTAGTTTGAGGGGCAGCCCCTTTTTCTTGATATCAATTGAAAGGTCTTGTGATTTTGAAGACTTTTTGTTCAACAACTATTCAGAGATTTCTTTCCGTTATGGAGATATGCTGAATGGAAATATTTAGGGGCCACCCCTCCAAGTCCTTAATGGGGCCGTTTGACAAAAATTGAAAGGGTGCGTATCATTCTGCACAACTTTTCTTCTATATGTTTTAACAAATTCTTAACATGTATGAAGATATGAAAGAAAAGGTGTAAAATTTTGTGAGATGTTTCTGAGACATGTTTTGAGCCCTACCGAGCTTCGGCGCCTTTTGCGCTAGAGAGATTTGGACACCTGCCTGCAAATCTACAAACCTTCCCCTACCTTCACTGAAAATCTTGACTCAATATCTGAAGTCGTTTCGGAGGAGTTTCCAGGACAAGCCGACCCTCTGAAAATCAGAAAATCCTAAATATCTCGAGATGGAAAGTGACGTCATCAACGAAAAAAATTTCCAATAAGGTTCAGATCAATACCTATCAGATCTGAAAGTTTCATGAAAATCGGCCAAGACGTTACAGGGAACTTGCGTGCACAAAATCGGTAAGAATAATAATAATAATAATAGGGAAAAAGAAACCGAACGAAAACAAGAAGGTCTTCCGTTGGAGACGGAAGACCTTAATAAAGGTAAAAAAGAAACCTAAGAATAATAGAAGGGTCTTCCGCTGAAGACGGAAGACCCTAATAAAGGTAAAAAAGAAACCGAAGAATAATAGAAGGGTCTTCCGCTGAAGACGGAAGACCCTAATAATAATAAAGGTAAAAAAGAAACCTAAGAATAATAGAAGGGTCTTCCGCTGAAGACGGAAGACCCTAACTAGATGAGATCTCGTTGCGAGCAACGAGTAGGTCTTCCGTCCAATTTCTTGATAAAATGAGATATTATTTTGACTATGATCTTTGTCAAAAGATAATAATATATAGACTTCCCTAATTAGATTTCATTCTTTTGATTTATATAACATTATCAAAGAGCTATAGATGACATGCTTTTGACCCCTCTGAGCCCCTAGTTTGAGGGGTCATCCTCTTTTTCTTGATATCAACTGAAAGGTCTTGTGATTTTGAACACGTTTTGTTCAACAATTATTCAGAGATTTCCTTTCGTTGTGGAGATATGCTAAATGGAAATATTTAGGAGCCATCCCTCAAAGTCCTTAATGGGGCCGTTTGATAAAAAACTGAAAGGGTGTGTATTGTTTAGAACATTATTCTGACCATCTTTTGTTCAGTATTGCTTATCAAAATATTCCCCCTTTTCGAGATATAAAGCGTCAAAGATTTAGCAATCTGGCCCCTTGTGAACCCTTATTACGTAACCTATGATCAGAATCTTATCATATATTGTTGTAAATCGTTAAGATAAGCATCTTTGCTTCAGTAATGTATTACAAATTATTGATCGTTAAAGAGTTAAAGATGAAAGACTTATGGCCCCTTTCAGCCCCTAATTTGAAGGGTCAGCCCCTTTTTCTTGATATCAAATGAAAGGTCTTGTGATTTTGAAGATTTTTTGTTCAACAACTATTCAGAGATTTCTTTTCGTTGTGGAGATATGCTGATTTGAAATATTTAGGGGTCACCCCTCCAAATCCTTAATGGGGCCGTTTGATAAAAACTGAAAGGGTGCATAATGCTTAGAACATTATTCTGACCATCTTTTGTTCAGTGCTGCATATCAAAATATTCTCCCTTTTCGAGATATAAAGCGTCAAAGATTTAGCATTCTGGCCCCTTGTGATCCCTTATTACGTAACATATGATCAGAATCTTATCATATATTGTTGTAAATCGGTAAGATAAACATCTTTGTTTCAGTAATGTATTACAAATTATTGATTGTTAAAGAGTTATAGATGAAAGACTTTTGGCCCCTCTGAGCCCCTAATTTGAAGGGTCAGCCCCTTTTTCTTGATATCAAATGAAAGGTCTTGTGATTTCAAAGACTTTTTGTTCAACATTTATTCAGAGATTTCTTTTCGTTGTTGAGATATTCTGAATTGAAATATTTAGGGGCCACCCCTCCAAGTCCTTAATGGGGCCATTTGACAAAAACTGAAAGGGTGCATATTATTTAGAACATTATTCTGACCATCTTTTGTTCAGTACTGCATATCAAAATGTTCCCCCTTTTCGAGATATTAAGTGTCAAAGATTTAGCTTTCTGGCCCTTTATGGCCCCTAATTATGTAACATAAGATGTATATAACATGGTATGTTGTTGTAAATTGTTGAGATAGACATTTTGACTTCAGTAATGCATTACAAAATATTGATCATTAAAGAGTTATTGATTAAAGACTTTCAGCCCCTTTCGGCAACTATTTTGAGGGGCCAGCCCCTTTTTCTTCATACCACTTTGAAGCTCTCATGAATTGGAACAATTTTTGTTCAACAACTAATCAGAAATTCTTTTTCGTTTCTGAGATATTTGCAAAAGAAATATTTAGGGGCCGACCCTTCAACTCCTTAATGGGGATGTTGAGGGAAAATTGAAAGGTTGCATATTGTTCAAAACATTATTTTGAACATCTTTTGTTCAATATTGCTTATCAAAATATTTCCCACTTTCGAGATATAAAGTGTCAAAGATTTAGCATTCTGGCCCCTTATGGCCCCTAATTATGTCATATGTGATGTATATATCATAATATCTGGTTGTAAATTGTTAAGATAAACATATTTGCTTCAGTAATACATTACAAAATATTGAACGTTAAAGAGTTATTGATTTAAAACTTTTGGTCCCTCTCGGCCCCCAATGTGATGAGTCAGCACTTTTTTCTTGATATCATGTAAAAGATCTTGTCATTCTGCACAATTATTGTTCAGTATGTCTTAACAAAATAATTATAGTTTAAAAGATATGATACAAAATGTCTTGAAAATTCACTCATGATTCATGTCCTAAATTTCGACCCCTACCGAGCTTCCATACTAGGCACTTCCGGAAAATATCTAAACCCAGATGCAAAATGGCAACATATCCTCTATCATCACTGAAAATTTCAGCGCTCTAGCTTAAGCCGTTTTTGAGTTCCATCACAGACAAGGAGGTCCTCTGAATTTTGATAAAAGGGCGATAACTTTCGACCGGAAGTAAATTTTGAAAAACTGTTCAGCCGGAATTAACTTCAGATAACCTAGCAACAATCCTGAAAATTTGAAGCAAATCCATCAATCCGTCTCCGAGAAATCGTCTGCACAAAATTTGTGCAGAAAAAAAGAATAATAATAATAAGAAGCTTAAAAAAGAAACAAAAGAATAATAGAAGGGTCTTCCGCTGAAGACGGAAGACCCTAATAAAGGTAAAAAAGAAACCGAAGAATAATAAAAGGGTCTTCCGCTGAAGACGGAAGACCCTAAAAATCGTAGCATTGGAGCTTCGATAATGACCTACATGAACAGTGACTTCCCGTTTGTATCAAAAAGTCGTGTGGTCCTATTTTTAGCAAATGAGTCCTATGGTGAAAAATTCGCGAGAACAATGATTTCGTAGATTGATTGATTGTATGTTGTTTAACGTCCCTCTCGAAAATTTTTCATTCATATGGAGACGCCACCACTTGCCGGTGGAGGGCTACAAATTTTGACCTATACTCGGCACTTTGGGCCATTGAGCAGTGAGGGATCTTTTTCGTGCCAGCACCTACTGCTACACGGGACCTCGGTTTATTCGGTCTCATCCGAAGGACCGGTCTCCACGTCCCACAATGGGATTCGAACCCGCGACGTAAGGATCAACTCCTTATTCCGGACTCTAGAGCAGACACTCTAACCACTGCGCCACGCGGGCGACATGATTTCGTAGAGTTAATATATATATATATATATATATATATATATATATATATATATATATATATATATATATATATATATATATATATATATATATAAACAAAATATATATGAATTGCTAACATATGTACTTCTTTCAAAAAAATATTTGTACGACGGTAAAAATCAACGTGGCGTGCTGGATAGAAAAAAGAAGAAACCCTCAGTACTGCAAAGTTGCTACTGATCAGACATTTCGCTTTCATCCTCGCTTTTCATTATACGCAAAAAAGGTTTCTTTCCTCTTTTTTTATCGAAATTTTTTTGCCAATTCTCAAAAAGTCTGCTATGAATTAATAACTATGGACTCATTATACAGTACTTTGAATCGAAATTTACTTATTTAAAAAAAAAGTTATTTTTCACAAGCATGATTAATTTTATTGAATTAATATGAGATTTTTTTTCATGGTTGTTCTACAGACAGTTATACTCAAGCTAAAAAAATTTGCATATATAGCCTACGGCTTTTTTTTAATTTTGCTGTTATATTATATGCAGTAAGCTTAAAACCGAAAGTTAATAATTATGATGGTCGCCACGAGCTTCAAACAAGGGGTACAAATTATACACAGGGACTAGTAGCTAAAAGTCAATCAGTTTCAAGCACCAAATGTTGGACCTTAATTTGCATGATTGACGGGGGAATACAGACCAGGTAATCTGAGGGCGGTGCTTATTATCTCGGCCTTTAAGTAGTCAATACATTTTTCTTCAGTTCAAATTTTACACTTCTCATGTTCACCAGTGTTTTTGACGCCTCAAAGGCTGATAACAGCATGCGTATCTGCTTTTAAAAACGTTACATCAAGATTTAAAAAAATCCAAAGCAGGATTCAACTAATTCTATTAAGTCAAATTTCCAATCACTTGTAAAATGTTTACTTATTGTTGAATTAATCTATTTGCAGATAATATTACTTTTGGGAAAAATATAGAACAATATCATAATTTTGCTCTGTTTGACTTCCACAAGATTTTAGCACAATATAAAAATATTGACTTAAGCATAAGACGTTTCTTGATCCCGTGGCCGGATCTCTAATTCTTCTGCCGAATTCCCAAGAGATATAGAGATAACAACCGTTTCAAAGAGATCCTCTATCAAAAATGATTAAGACAGCCTTCCTACATTGAACTCATTTAGTAATCTTTAACTGTATGCATGTCCGCTCATTACTCCCAAGGGACGAATGGATATACACTATCTGCTGTTTGATGCACTGTAAAGTCTGCATTTTCGTAGTATAATCGTCAACTTCCCTTACTTATGTAGTAATATACCCTTGTCACCTGTATATGGGGTTTATGTCTCTTAGTTGATTCAATACGCAAAGGCATGCTCTGCATACGAACAATTTCTAAAACGAGACACGCTATTGACAAACAAGTTGATGAAACAAGAATATCAACAGTCTCGTTTAACGTCATTATTTTGCAAGTTTTATGGTCGATAAAATGACCTTGTCAGCAAATACAATCTATAATAAAGTCAAATGTTAACTGACGTCTTTCATATTAATTGTTAGGCCATTATTTACACACTGAATTGTTTGTATTTATCTTATAAAATACATTTCTTTCAGAAACTCATAAAAGTTAAAACCAACATTTTATATGAGTGATCAGAGGGTTTATGAACCTTTAAAGGTAATGGCAGCTTGCTCATCCTGCTTTCAAGAAGGCCCGGTGGTCATGGTTATTTTAAAATTATTTAAAACTTTTGGAAAAGAAGAGCTTTGTATAACTATATAGGAAATTATGTTGTTTATGACTATAAAAATCATATTTCATGATTTTAGGTTGATCTGTTTGGTAATTTTGTTGGCCACTCAGTCTCATTAAACACACTGTATACAAAACAAATGCAAGATTTAGTCAATGTACATCTGCTGTATAAAAAATCATTTTCGTCCCAATTATTTTTCGCCCCTTTCTTCCTCTCACAAGAGGTCAAAGAAGAAGGTACGGTTTTGGCTTTATTGTGCCCTAAAAATTGAATGTTTTCAAAAAGTTTTGAAATTGGCATAAATATGAGTTGAGTATATGAGTGTGATAATTCATGAAAGAATATAGCATGAAGCAGGACCATTCTGCAAATATGACGTCATTAATTTCGTATTTTATAAAGTTTTAAGCAGAAAAAGCCTCAAAATGACTCATTTCAGGAGGTATTTTCCTTGAGAAAATAGTGTTCACAGCCGTCGCCCACTTTAATATTCGGATATGTTGTGTAAAATTCTTTAAAACATCACTTATCTCAAAATCTTAATGGGCGATGCATGTGGTCTATATTATCTGAAAGAAAATTTCACTGAAAATTGATGTCTTCTGCAACTTTTTAAGAAAATAGGGGAAAATGCACGAGTTTTTGACGTCACAATTAGCATTTAGAAAGTCAAATGAGAAAAACGATTTGTTTGAATTTAGTGCATGGAGTTTCAACATTTCAGAAAGCATGAATTTGAATTTCTTTCATCACTTTCATATTTTAGAAAAATACAGGGCCAGATTTGTATTGAAACTGTACCTTGTTCTTTAAATGGGATGAATTAAAAAAAAAAAAAAGACTGGGCAAATTTCTTTTAAAGTGTGGAAGGGCAAAAATAAAAAAGGCGAAAATAACCTCGTAGACAATATTTAGATGTACCGGTAAGTGGTGATAATAGGAACAATGATCGATCTAAAAAAACCTACAAACAAGATAAATCAGAACAGGGCATAAAACATGGACCCCTGGGCTGGAATCAGGTGCCTAGGAGGAGAAAGCATCCCCTCTCGACCGGTCACACTTGTCTTGAGCCCTAAGTATTCATCCAGGAGACGGAATATTCCCTAGTCAAATTAGTATAAAAACAAACGCCTAATTGGTATGAAATATGTCAGACAAAATACGACCCAGTGATTATTTATATTTGCTAACAAAGTCATAACTACCATAATATTTACGAAATACTGACTTTAAACGAGTTTGTTGAAATCCCTGTAACATCATCTTATCCGTTACTGGCCTGCCGCGGTTTAAAACTTGATCGTTCTCAGAGCATGCTCTTGAGTATCAAATAAGTTGGGAGACATAAACATCATATGCAAGTGATAGCAGAATATTACTACATGATAAGAAAAGTTGACGAGGGAAAAGCTGAAGTCATATCGTTTGTCATACAGTTTAGTTGTTAAAGGGCCCTTATCGTCTATAGTTAGTAAAACATCCAAATAAGAAACTACGTGGCAGACTCTGTGATGTCTTTTATTTTAAGTTCACTGGGATATATCGAGTCGACATATTCATGGAAGTAACTATTGTTAATTGATAAAATGCTTTCGATATACATGTATCTGAATGTCGAGTTGAAGGCCACAGCACGTGCCTACTTTTTCTCATGTAGAGGTTTTTGAATAAATTCTGTTTTCGAGGAATATAAGAACAGGTCGGCTAATAAAGGAGCACAATCGAAATTTCAAGTTTGTTGGAAGGCCTGGTCTCCAAGGACTACATACTAGTATATGTTGTCAATGAGGAACTCAGTATCCTTTTGATTTCAACTTCACAGTGTGTAGAATGAGAGTGATCTTAACAAAGTAAATTTGTTGATGACCTATCACAATATAGGAAAATTTCCGAGTTCCATTTTTATTGAAGAAGCAGTTGACTATGATATCAAAAGGCCTAGTTTTTCATTTAACGTGAGGAATGGTTGAATAAAATTTAGAAAAGTAAAACGTTTTGATGCCAGTAACTTTTGAAAAATTTTGTTACTTTAAATTTTTGGGAATTCCCATTTGATTTACATCACTTCTAGAATATACTGTAGCACAGTAAGTCTGAAGTTTCTCCTTTACAGAATTTAATAATTTTGTGAGGAGTAAAGATAGGGCTTGGTAGAGCACTTTCTGGACCCCACAATGCGTTTTTTTAAGTATTTTCATGAAGTTTAGGAATCCAGTTTAGGTAGGGTAGTCACCTTCATTGACTGGAATGTTAAAAGTATTAAGACTGAAATGTGATTACAAAGAATTTCGTTCTTTCAAAAGTAACTGTGAATCACATTTCTTCATCACGAACATGCATATGGTTTGGGGTGACAGAACATGTATATAAATTAAAACAACTTTAAAAAATCATTTTAAAGTATAAGACAGATCATTTCAAGCAAATTTCTATAGAAAATACTTTTAAAAAGCTGTATATTCCTCTTTTTCGAAGAAGAGTTATTAAGTTATACAAGCGTATTTCCAATATTAGAAATCTAATCATAATTTATCAAAATAATAATAAAAAAGTGAAATATACAGCAAATTTTCAAATAAACATTTTATATGTGATATATTTCATATATGACAAACTACTCGTACAATACATTACTGATGCATTGTTAACCAAATGACACGTGTTTCACGAAAACAACGATTTATATACATGTACATGTATGTATATGACTGCAGGTGGGGAAAATATGACGTTTTGGTTATCATGATAAACGTAAGCAAGTGTCCAACGTCTACAACTTACCATAATAGAAGGTAAAAGGGAAGAAAAGAGAATTTATCATTGGGTAGCAGGCACACAAACGTAAACAAAATGTATATATTTTTTCTTTCCAGATAATGTCATGAGTAATATTTTTAGCTTGATAGACAGAAAACGGTTAACATTGCGGTAAATCACCAGGATTTCATTTTTCTTGATAATAAGTTAAAAAAAGAGCCTTCAAACCTGGATTATGTCTTGTCTTCGTCCATGAAGTATTGTTAAATGAAAAAGTTACACTATCGTGTAATCTCAAAATTGATACATGTCTAATCAAAGTAAAGTTACTTATAGAAGACGCTCAATGTAGATTCTGTCAGGAAAAACGAAGAAAGCCTCAATTTTCTATCATTAACTGTTACAGCCTTTGGAAAGGCATTAGGAGAACTACAACCAGCTCTTGTTAGTGGTAGTTTTTTCTCAATTAAGTAAATTACCCATGAATTCCTGATACGAAATACATTTCCTAATTCTTTTCTATTGGATTAAATATGGAAAGCGGAAGTGTAATTTATTAGACCTGTTTTTGTTAGCAGCATTGTCATTTATCTTGAAGCGTTTGCTGACATCCAATACGAATGAACGTATTCATATACATGTAGACGGATGCTTACAATTTCAGATATATACAAATACTTGGGCATAAAATTTTCTACTTTCAAGAGAGTAGTTACTGTCGGTATCTATTTTTTTTCTATTTCTTTTGACATTTAAATGGCACACCACTTCAGGCACATGAACACAGTTTAGCTCGGTTTTTTTTTTCTTTACAAAGTTGTAATTTTTAAAAATCTGTATTATCTTTATAGCTATCACTAGAATAAAAATAAAATTTTGAGAAATGATTTTAAAGTTTTAAAAATTACAAATTACTGATTGATCAAATTTTCAATTGTACTGTAAAAATATGGTAGTTCGTTAGAATAAGTTGATAAGAACAAACTTCAAAGAAGCTCTAAACATTGCTCACTGAAGAGAACACCATAGATTATACATTCCAAGTGTGCAGTTATACATTGTAAGTAAACAACATCGATTTCTGTCACTAATACTTCATTGTCTTTGAACCTTTTTCCTGGAGAAATATGTCAGGTACTTTATGTTGAAAATGAACTAGAAAAGTTCAATATGTGCACTTTTAAATGATACAATTTTCTCAAAGTCCCCTCCCCCTCCCCTAAAAAAGTGTTTAAAGCTTCTTTAAGAATTATTTTTTAGAATTTCTTTTCCCAAAGTTTGCGATGAAAACTCTCTTTTTTCCTCCCTTCGCGAAAAGTTTGGAAGAAAATTCTCCCTATGGATAAGAAGTCTTACAGTGATTAAGCTGTAAACCAATTTGTTATTCGCGTGCAAATAATATCTTTTATAGTTTCACGACCATTTTTTTTATCTGCAAATAGTTCTCGTTGTGAATCATTTCTTTTTTTGTTGTATTGACAGTCGCAGAAGGATTTCAAATTTACTGGTTGTTCAAATCTCAGCTTAACCAATCCTGTCTCATTCGCGAAAAACAACTCAATAACCAAATTAAAAAAAATAATACCCTTATTTTATTTCACTTATTTTTGAAAATATTATTGTTTGTTTGCTAGAAACTTTGTTGTGGGTTAATACTCTGCTGGTGAAAATAAATATGGAAGTTATTACGCAGTTTTATTTAAGTTAGGTATATCTTGTTGAACAAGGATGAACTTTTCTTGAAAAAGAAAATAGTTGTAGAAGTGATTTAATCACCTCAAATTTGTGCAAGGAAATTCAGTTAATCTTATTTCCAAAAATTTTCTTGCTTTATTATACTGCTTAAGATGTGTAATATGGGTGTTTCTTGAGTTTCCGAATATGATTTTTTTGTTTAGCCACAATCAATCAAACTGAGCATGATTTCCAAAAAATATTAATTTATGCAGACATTCTAGTGTCTGTATTGTCACAGCAGCTTCATTTTGTACAGGAAAGCCTCCCCCACCTTCCCTTTCGTGATAGTAGTATTGTCGCCCTGTACATAATGTCTCGTCGGCGAAACCTCACCAAAAATAACATTGTCCTTCGGCACATATTGTCACAGGCTAGAATTGAAAATGTCTCTCAATAGGAACTCCTTGGATGTCTCGCATGTACTCTCCACAATCAAATCCGAGGAGTTTCGATTGTGTTGTCTTCATCGACAAATTATGCCTACCAATAATGCACATCTTGTCGACCCATAGTAAGGGTTACTAAAGGATTGGGGGGGGGGATTTTTGTTGCTGATGGGTAAATAACACAAACTTGTCAAGCTGGCATATATCATGAAGCGGCCTATAACACAATAGTCTGAGTTTCTCTTTGTATATCATGTATACATGTACATGTATCAAATTCAGCTTTTTTCAATTTAATCCTTGCTAGCTCAGACTGATGGCGCTTGTTTCTCAGCTACCATGGCTTTATTTTTATACGTTCAAGTAACAAGAAGGTTAGAGTACATGTACAGTTTATCATATTTATCCTGGAGCATCATAATTGATTGATTGTATCCTGTTTAACGTCCCAATCAAGAATTTTCACTCATATTGAGACATCACCGTGTGTCGGTGAAGGGCTTCAAATTTAGATCTATACTCGCTACTCGGGTCATTGAGCAGTGAGGGTTCTTTATCATGCCAACGCCCACCGTGACACGGGACATCAGTTTTTAAGGTCTCGTCCGATAGACCCATGACTTTCACATTTAATGCCGGGCGTTAGGCGAAGGAACAGTCACTACCTACGTTTACGTCTTTGGTTTGGCGCGACGCGTAGAACGAGAATCGAACCTGGGCCTCCCGATCACGAAGCGACGCCCTACCACCCGGCTACTGTGACCGATCTGGAGCATCATGAGTGTCAAAAGTAATCCTAAAATGCCTCTATTTCAGAGAATTTTGTCGTTGCTGCCACTAAACTAGTTAGAACTGGTCTTTTTAAAACCATCTGTTTGAAATATATCTTAAGAGGTTCGCTCCTGAGCTTTTGAGCAGATTTTTATCTTAACCTATATTTCAAAAAATCTGCATAATGTTTTAATTCTTACAATGAATTTGGATTCTACAATCCAATTCAACTATATTCAGTTAAAACTCAATGATTAAATTCCATACCAAAAGCATTAAGTGAGGAACTATATTTTGTGGCGGAAGATTTTTAGAAGAAAATGATCATTTTTTTCTCTTTATAAGTATTTAAAGTATGTTAAGTTTGGATTCCTATTTTTACATGCAGTCTGCACACCGAGTTATTTTGTGCAGTTAACTGTTTTATACTGGTCCTAAATTATATATTAAATAAACTGTCATGAATTCTATCATCATATTTGATACATATAGCAAATATATTGTGAAAATCAAGGAAAAAATAGCCCTAATTTAAGCTTAAAATTAGCACTATTTTAGTAATATCTAAAAATTAGCATCAAAGACCCCCACTAATTTTCTTTTCTGAATATATAATATAGTTATAACCATTCTTCTTAAATTCAGTAAAATGTCATTACTTTCAAATGAATTTTTTGCTCGTTAACTTTTTAATGCCAGAAAAATGAATTTTTTGAGTGTAAAAAAGTCAAATAATTGAAGCTGCGGAGTAATTTGAAAAATTTTTCGTTGTCGCAAATTTTAATGTGTCTATTCAAGATGAAATAAGACCGTGTCTGTTCCCATAATTTATTTGTATAAAAATATTGGAGGAAAAACTTTAAAAATTGATTTATGTATAAGACGTTTTTACAGTGCAAAAAGGTCAAACTAAATGCTCTGTAGCGCTAAAAGAAGCGCATTGACCCCCATTTTTTTGTTTTGATTTTTAGTTAAGCTATGTTTATAAATTCCAAAAATATACTTGATAAAAAAATCTCATTACTTTTGATGACAGGATCCAACCTCCTTAAGAAGTTGCTTCTTCTATTTACAGACCAAAAATACAATATCTTATGTACTTTCAACTACTTCACACGACTAATTTATACTAACACAAATAAAGTTAAGATTTTTTCACAATTTGTAGCTATTACACTATGAAGTCAAATTATTGGAGATATTCTGTAAGAATATAACAGGATTAAAAGTAAAATATCTAGCTTACATTTATAAAATAACAGCTTTAAAGCCCACATTTTAAAAAAAAATTGTAAAGATTTGTTAGTGGAACGGCAAAAATTAGAATTTTGAACATTACAGCAACATCTAAAACCAAAAATAAGTCCGAGAATATACACCAATCATTACATCCTAATTTTGTGCAGTGCAAGTTTCATAGTTTAATCATTTAAAAACATATCAGATTATATCGTAATTCATAAAATCCTGTTTTTGTTGGTGGCAACAATGAATTTGAGAGAGGGACGTTAATCATAAAGGTGAAACTTTCCATAAACCAGAGATTCATTTGGGTAAATTTGATAAACTTGCATCAATAGATGTTTTGAAAGCTCAGCGATTTTAATCAATTTTATGCGAGCGATTGGCTTCAAGAGGAGGTTCTCTATTCTACAAATTCACACAAAAATTGATTTACTTCATGAAACAAAACCTGAAGTAATTTGCAAAGTGTTTATCGTATTAAGCCCACATTCTCCGTGCTTTGTCGCCTTCGTTTGATTTTTTGCAATCTGGATTTCAGACAGATTGCAACACAGCCGATTACTTAAATTCTTGTCAATTTTCTAAGCTTTAGGTGGACACCAGTAAGATTTATTCTGACAGTTCGTCACAAATGATGTCCGTGGTATTTATCAAATTCATCTTTGTCACTGCTTTAAACAGAAATATAATTTTTCTGTGAAATGAACATTTTTACGAAGCATCATGATCATTACCTGCTAAGCAATGGGCGAAAGCTGAGTGTTATGTAATTAGCTTTTTATCTGAGAAAAAAAAAGAGTTATGAGAATTCATATAAATGTAGTTTCTAAAACAAGTGTGAATTCTCCAAGTAGAGATCCTTCTTTTTTCCCTAACTTTTCTAATGACGTGAGAATTTTCATTTATTTTTAATTAATAATCTTAGGTAAATTGTACGAGAGTTAGACAAAACACAGTAAGCCCAGTACAAATATAAACTAGAGGTACTTTGAGCACTGAGCTCACAAAATGATACCCCCCCCCCCATACCACCACCCCCGCAAGACTATGTTTTGCTATTGAAAACCCGAAATATGTGTCCGATCAAACAGTAAAATAGGATTACTGTTTTGTATTGTACCCTTTTTATTCGAACCGTGTGCCATTTTTGTTGTAAAGATAAAATCTGTAGAAGGATAAACATTTTGAAACATTGTAGTTTTTGGAGATCATGTCTTTCAACAATCTGTTGGAATTTCCATGGGTACCAATCGCGCCCCCTTATTAGCAGACCTACTTTTGTATTCATATGACGCAGAATTTATTCAAAAACTTCTACATGAGAAGAAGAAAACACTTGCTGTGGCCTTCAACTACACATTTTGATATATCGACGACGTATTATCAATTAACAATAGTTATTTTCATTCATATGTCGACTCGATATATCCCAGTAAGCTTGAAATAAAAGATACCACAGATTCTGATACATCTGTTTCATATTTAGACATTTTACTAGAAACAGACGTTAATGGTATTCTAACAACAAAGCTTTTTGATAAATGTGATGACTTCAACTTTTCAATCGTCAACTTCCCTTACTTATGTAGCAATATACCCTTATCACCTGCATATGAGGTTTATGTCTCTCAGTTGATTCGATAAGCAAGAGCATGCTCTACGTATGAACAATTTCTAAAACGAGGCAAGCTACTGACAAACAAGTTGACGAAACAAGGATATCAACAGTCTCGTTTGAAGTCATCTTTTCGCAAGTTTTTCGGTCGATACAATGACCTTGTCAGCACATACAACCTGTCATTTAGTCAAATGCTGACTGACGTTTTTCATACCGATTGTTAGGCCATTATTAATACACTGTACTGTCTACGGATATTTCCGTTTTTTTTGCTTCCCGATCATAAGGAACACACGGCGGGTGTGACCAGTCGGGGGGATGCTCACTTCTCCATGGCACCAGATCCAACCTCTAAATTTTGAGGTCCGAGTTTGGTCTGCTCCAAATTCGTATCGTTTCATTGGACTTTCGAGATTGAATACTGTTCGTTACCTTCATATTTCATTTCACATATCCCCTTTATGTATATGCATTAATAAAACACGAATATAATTAGAAGTAGATATATCTAATTGTAGATTATTTGTTTAATAACTTTTATCGAAGTAAATATGTAGGGTGAGTAGCATTTTATTAGTGACCAAAATTGCAGAATGAAATTATTTTGGTAATTACAAGAACTGTGTTTATTACAATAAGAAACCGACAGAAGAAAATATGTATCATACGATTCTCTCCTTGTTTACAGTTTAATTGAAATCGGAACTAAACCAAATTTTATTAATAAAAGCAACACAGTTCTTCGACGTAACGTTATAAAAGAATTTTATATCCTAGTGTAATCTTCTTGTGTAGCACGGTTTACTGAAAGGGGAACAAAACAGCTAGGCCATGACTAGTGATATTAATTACATAATAGCTAGCATTCTTAAGTCATGCAGATTTAAATTAGTTGAAATCATAGCTCCCATGTATACAAATGTAGGACTAAGCTGTTGACAATAGTACATCAATGGATCAACAAAAGATCAAAGATCAAAGATGTATAGGAAATTAACTTTTTTTTAAAAATAGGGCAACGCTGAATTGAATTATATTTCTAAATTATTGATTTACTTGGATTTATATTTTTTCTTAAAAATTATGGACCCTGAGGTTATGGTTGTGCAAAAACCATGCATCCAGTTTTTCCTAATACGCAGACAAGAAAAAAAATCATCTCAAGAGCAGCAAGGGCATGTTTGTCATACTGATACTGACGCATTCCCGTAATGTGTGGATTCAAATTCAGTTATTTCCAAAAATCCCTTCAGTAAGACCAAAATATGGAGTTAAAAATTTCATGTGAAAAGGGGAAAAAATCAAAAATCTGATGAAAAACAGCAGAGCAAAGAACAAGATTTCACTCAATAAGGGAATGATTTAATATCAGGATTTCCATGTCGTTCTGGAGAAGCTTCATTCTTTTATACCTCCATCATGTTAAATTTAATCCCCAATTTTGGTGCACCATATCCAAAGTATCAATAATATGATTTAAAAAACATAAACCCACACAACTTAGGAATGTTTCTGAAGCTTTCCATGTACATTGAATTATTGTCACCTATTGTGGCATCATCCTGTGAGGGCATGATTCGAAATATTTTTATTTGCACTACTTGGGTTGCTTACATAATGATGAATAATCACGAAGCAATGTTTATGAAAAGATGTTAATAAAGATTTATTTTCTGATATACATGTATTCCAATGTAAAATTTTGATCCCCAACTGTTGCCCCACCTGACTCCTTTAGACCACGATTTGAACAAACTTGAATACGCCCAACCTGAGGATGCTTGCATATTAATATGTCTTATGACTATGCTATTCTTGAAGAGTTTTTTCTCTCCTTTACAATCCCACATTAAAACTTTGATCTTTGAAATAAACATATAAAAATTATCGTCTTTATGGCCAGTGGCTCTTGAGAATTCTCTTAAGGAGACACCAATTCTAATTTTGTCTTTTTCAATACTATACATTCTTTAAAGAAGGCGTTTCCCTTTATTTAAACAAAATCCCCCCCCCCCTTTCATCCATTCTTAATGTGAATAAATATGCAGTGACCTATCATATAACTTTATTTATTTTTGTTTACCATATCTACAAGTTTTGTATTATTTACTTTTCATATCTCAATTCCGCGTTCTACGCAACTTTTAAACTTCATGTGGCTTGATTTCAATATCGATTTATAAAGCAACTGAAATTTACAACACAAATATTCTGACAAAAAAATTAACATACAATAAAAAAAATCTAATGTAAATGTATTTTGACACTCTACAATTCCTGTTGAAGAGTACTCCAAAAATGTTGTAAATATTCCTTTTTTGTCACAACAAAATGAAAAACCAAACCATGGAGTAAACGTGCAGAACGGTCAGTCAAAATCATGGTGCGAAAAAAGTACTTGTCCATCCTCAGATAACCTATTTCTTGTAGTGGATTTAAAGCTTACGCTTAATTTCTCTGGAAGCCCATGGTTCCATTCTCTCTCCTCGCTTGAAGGTTTTCTGATCACATGAACTGCTAATGATTTATTTCTTTTCATGTGTCATCCGCTTTTTTGTCAGATTTTCCTTCAACTGATTCTGTATTTTCATGTTTTCTTTTTGGTCTGTATCTAAAAAAAATGACAAGAATATATGTACGAAAATTTGATGAAAATTTGTCCATTGCCTGCAGTATTGTGTGTTTCAATTAATATTACATAATACATGTTTTTCAATAAAGCCGACTGATTCTTATCTTAAACATAACTAAAGATTACAAAGATGAATGTTATTTTAAAAGGCATATGGCATCGTCTCATATTAAATCAATGTTCAGCAAGATCCATTTAGTGCATGTAAGCACAATATTAACGGCCTTTCATTAAGCAACTTAATTAAAATACAAGTCACTTATAGCATCCTCAGCACAATGGTAAGTATGTACTTCTACATGCATTACACATGTAATGGACCTGTACAAAAGACTAACTTTCCCACTCATCCAGAAAATACCCATGAAAAACGGATGTGTTATCAAAAGCAAGTTTGATGATGTTGTATTCCTAAATGAACCATCTATGCAAGTTTGGAATCCTGCGCCATAAATTTATCCTGAAAATATACGGTAAAATCACTTATTTTTGTGGAGTCAAATTTTTGGTTTGACCCCCAAAAAATTGTTTCGTTGGGATTAAATTTCGTGACTGAAGAAGTATTCAGTTGATATATATTTTATTTTTATCAGTTTTGTTTAAATTCCTGGGTGTCTTCACACCACGAAAACAACGAAAAATACCCCCATAAAGAAAATAAGTGACTTCACAGTAGATCATATACAGTACTCAAAGATCTCTAGATACAACATCCATACGTCAAGTTTTAAGGACATTGGCAAGTCAAGGGTTTCCGGAGAAAGAAGGTTTAATACATGGGTTTTTTCACTTATAAAATAGTGATTGAGAGTGATCTCCCGTGTAGAATTCTCTAAGCGGTGGAAACCAATAAAGCGTATGTTACAGAGGTAAACAAAAGCACGTGTACTTCCTTCAACGGGTAGAATCATCTATACAGCAAGAAAGAAAAGTAGCAATGGCTTTGTTGTACATTGTATTCAGGGACAAAGAGCCAATAGGTCGTCATTTACGATAGTTGTGCTCAGTATGCTGAGAAGGGCAAAGATGTGACATACGCTGAAAGGTCAGGCCGACTGAGAACAGTTCTTAGCTAGGTCGTGTGAAGGAAGCAGCATTTAGTAACTACGAATGAAAAATAAAAATAAAACAATGCCAATATTTTTGTTACAATGTGTTTCAATCAATTCAGTCAACTACATGATAAAAACAATCAACCAGTCTCTTGATCAATTTTAGCTGTTAAGGGAAGCAACTCAGAAATAATGATCGGTGCCGGTATATCCATGTCTTGTTCCGATATATAATTTTTTAGCCAAAATTTCTAGAAGTCATAGGAAATGATGATACAATAATGTATATGATCCAAAAACTTTATGAAATAAGTGGGTTTTGGAAAAATATTATGGTGAAAAATTATGTTGGTCCCTTTTATCAACATTTTACATAGGAAATGCATTGAGAAGTGTAAAAACATTGATTTGACAACATCTAAAAAAGAAGGTTGGATTGGAAGGTAAAACAGTCCAGAATATAGCCTGTTTAGTACATTTAAACCTACTCAAGAGTTCTTGAAAAATTCTATACGATAACCAGGAACCTTGCCAATGTCCTTAACTAGATGGAGTTATATATATATATATATATATATATATATATATATATATATATATATATATATATATATATAATTACTGCTTAGTATGAAATAAGTTAGTTCACAGAAATGATACTCTATCAATTCAAAGTCTGTATTAGATGAGTGTTCTTTTTATCCTAACATTTTACAAGGGTTTCTAAAACATATATTTATCGTAAGTATGGTATTTAATAAAAAAAAATTCTATATGTGAGCAACATTTAAAAACGACTTTTTAGTAATCATGAGTCTTTTAACAATGAAATATTAACACAGAATTTTACCATTAAACCTTCAAGGCAAACTTCTTGTTTTTCCTCAGATATCAAATGTCAAACATAATTAGGTAATTTGTGCAGAATAGAGGAAAGTCTAACTAATTAGGCCTGAAAATTTCTTCAACAGATAACATTTAATAAATGTGACACAAAATCTCTCACACTTTTTGAACTCTTATTTTTTTTTTCATAAAACAGAAAATACAGGCTTACAACTGCTTAGGATTTCATCCAAGAAAGTTCAAGTATTTCTTCAAGCTTAAATTGCAAGCGTAAACGTGGAGGTGCACTGAATAAAAACAATTTTTTTACAAAAAAAAGTCCGGATAAAAGGGGGGGGGAATTATTTTGGTTTTTGTTTGTATGTTGTTTAACGTCCCTCTCGAGAATTTTTCACTCATATGGAGACGCCACCACTTGCCGCTAGAGAGCTGCAAATTTTGTCCTATACTCGGCACTTACGGCCATTGAGCAGTGAGGGATCTTTTCGTGCCAGCACCTACTGCGACACGGGACCTCGGTTTATACGGTCTCATCCGAAGGACCGGTCTCCACGTCCCACAGTGGGATTCGAACCTGCGACGTAAGGATCAACTCCTTACTTCGCGACTCTAGAGCAGACGCTCTAACCACTGCGCCACGCGGGCGACGGAAGTTATTTTTGCATTAAGGTTATAAGAAAATAAAATAATTAAATAAATAAATAATTGGGATATACCATTACATAAAAAGAATGGGACTTTCCACTATATGATAAGGATTATATCAGTACTATAACAATGATGCTTATTCTCTTTAAAACATCTTTAAAATGGTCTCTGCTTTTTCAGCTAAACAATGTCACATTGAATTAAACAATTTCTGAATTCGATCTTACAGATACGTAAGTACCATTACTTAGTTGATATTTTTTCTTCTCTTCAATCACTTTGAATTTCACAATGAATGCTGCTTGCTGCACCCCGAATCTTTTGAGTCTAATAAAAGCATAAGTATCATACAGTTTTTTCTATCTGACTTACAAACCCAATGAATTCATAATTTTAAAAAAATAATTTTTTAATCAACAGCAGAAAATTCTTTTGAATAGTACTATGTACATTCAGATGTACTTAAAATATACATCTACTAATTCAAGGTTGATTGATTGTAATCTATTTTCAGACAAGAAGTTTATGAATTACAGACAATACTTATCTTTTTCTTAATATGTTATTTCCGATTTATTGTTTCACTGGAGATCCCAGTAGTTGAGATATAAATGCAGAGATGTGTGCAGATAATGGAATTCATAAAACAATTTTATAATATTCCCTACCCAATTCTTAATTCATAGAGTAAGGATGTCAATGAGTGTTCAAGTGCTGGTACTGGGTCAGTCCTAAATTGCGTCAATATTCCAATACCATGAAAAATTTCTTTAAAAATGGACAAACGTTCAAGAAGTTTTTTCGATATTTCCTGTAGAGCACAACCTCGATCTCTTCAAATGTTCTATAGCATTATAACTTAAAAAATAAACTGCGGTAAGAAAATTATTTAAGCGAGTACTCAACTATCATCAACTACCCCCCCCCCCCCTCCCTCAAATAAACGACTATAATATTCGAGTAAAATATTTACAAAAGAGACATAATCTACATATATAAACCATACCTGAGATCATTAAGTCAGATTTACTACAATATACCAAAGTCATACCTTTGTGACTTTACCTACAATATCATTGTAAACAGCTGATGATGAAAGTTAGACAACTTCATTTCAACGAAATATTTTCTTCTTGATACATAATGCATATACAGTAGAAAGCAGATGGGCATGTATGGCGTATGATCTGCAGGAATCATGGGTACAAAAGATTTATAGTCTTAATGGCCATGATTTAGTCGGCTGATAAAAGCTAGACAGACTTTATAAAGTTACGCACTAGGAAAATGTTGCATTAATTTGAAATACCTTTTCAAGTTTAAGTCCACTGATCTTTATAGTTACGATAACTTAGTAACACTTCTGATAAATAATAAACATCTATTATAATACATGTAAGATAATAGGGTATAGTTGAATATTAAAGTTTCAGTAGGTTGGATTGATTGATTGATTGTGTGTTGTTTTACGTCCCATTCGAGAATTTTTCACTCTGACACATAGAGACGTCACCATATACCGGTGAAGGGCTTCAAATTTTGACCATTTCTCGGCACTCAGAGCTATTGAGCAGTGAGGGATCTTTATCGTGCTAACGCCTGTCATGACAAGGGACCTCGGTTTTTAAGGTCTCATCCGAAGGACCCGCAACTTTCACTTCAAAGTGCCGAGCACATGGCGAAGGAACAGTTGCTATCACTACTGGACGAATAAAGTGCTGAGAATCCCAAATTTTACTGATAATAATTGATAATTACTGATACCGTGCTGTTCTTGCTGATAAATACTGATATTTACTGTTATTCTTACTGTTGTTGCTGATAATTTTAGTTGTTTCTGATAAATACTGATAATTACTGTCGTTTTTTCTGTTGAGTCTGATAAATACTGATAAATACTGCTGATGTGCTGTCGACGCTGAGATTTACTGATAATTACTGTGGTCATTGTTCTTGAGCTGAGAAGGTGCTGAAATAGAGCTTAGGGTTGTTAAAACCTTCTTCAATCATTACTTTCTTTTTATTTAATTTTCACAACAACATTTTCATGTTTCTTTATATCTACTGCTTGTGATAAAAATTATGACACTGATCTCGATTACAATACGGTTGTGAAAATCTGGACAATTATAATAAAAGTTAAGTACCATTAAATAAAATTGTCAGCGTAAAGGGAAATATTTGCCAAGAATCTATGAAAATAGTACATGTATGTCTGTAAGCAGAATAAATGGAATTTACCTTTTGCATGAAGATTTCATTTTAACATAAGTCACTGTAATACTAAAACATTAAGGCTTTAAAAAAAAAAAAGAAAAAAAAGAAAAGAAAAGGGTGATAGCCCGACTCAAGAAATTTGGGTAAGGAGGTTGGTGAATTTTTTCATAAAAAAAAACACTCATCTGAAGTGGAAATAGTTATTAATGGGTGGGAAAAAATCGGGATAAAAAAAAATTCCAGAAGAATAGAAAAATTTTGACCTGTTTTTACTCGGTCAAGAGAGGACAAACAATCATTTTCTTTTTAAAGATGGCCCAACATGATAGCAATTTTTTTAAATTCTTTCCGAAAGATATGCATAGTTTTAAACATTTTTTTTTAATGTTCGGTTCTTCTGATCCCCCCCCACCCCCGTAAATCTGCCCGAAAGTGATAAATTTTATGCTTTTTTAAAAAATAAATTGAGAGATGAAAACAGGGGTGAATATGTTCCGTCAGGAGGCACATTTTTTTATTTATTCATTTTAGGAATACGTAATGCAAGCATTCGTAGATCGTCCCAGAATATAATGTTTATACATGTGCAACCGGCAGATGGGGGCTGATCAAAAATTATTTGTCAGAATTAAAGTGTAAGTGCAATGGTATACACGTGTACATGTAATTTTGATGTTGGTCTCTTACAATTTCACAAGTGACCACATAAAATATTTTTATTCAATCAGTTTTAAAAATCTCATTCATTTAATTTAATTTTATGGAATGGAAAATAAGAAATGGGACCTACTAAATGTAAATAATGGATTATTAAGTTGATCGATTTTAATATTCTGAGGTCACAGATCTGAATGGAATACACGTTTAAATTAATTTGTATTGATCAGAAATCGAAGATCAACCCGTGATTTGGCTTTATTGTGTACATGTTAGGCACAGGGGCAGAACGGGGTACAACATGTATATTCCATGTAAGTTGTAGTGGTCAGCGTAACAATGGGCACTAATTACCCATTGTTCTGCGTCTGCGGCCACCGGTGTTAATAATAAACAAATGAACCTACACTGTACATGTACTAAGTCTTGCTACTTGGAGCAGGAACAATCTTTATGGATGTACAAAAAAAAATAATATTTGTTATCGATTTTGTTGACAAATTAAATTGATAGAAAATATTTAGCAAAATAGTACACAGTACAAAATTAAAAAAAAAGAAAAGAAATGAAGTTATATACATTGTACAAACCTATTAATTAAATGAAGTAACTTAAACATGTTAAAATAAAATAAATTTATTTTAATTCACGTAGATCTTTGCTTAGTATTTAATTTCATTTGCTAGTTTTACGTACATTTCTTGAGATAAAGTTTAAAGAATATCCGGGGAGAGGGTGCTACATGTAAATTCATTTGAATCTCTCTTAACAGTGTTAAACTGTTTAAGGGCCTGTAAAACGGAGACGAGAAAATCAAAAGGAAGATTTCGTCTCTATCTAATAAATAATTATGCAAAATTTATACGAGATTTTTGTTTTTAAAAAAAAAGATGGTTTAGTGATTTAGCAATCTGTGTAATGATATTAGCATCAACTGTTCACAATTCAGAAACGCGAAAACTCCACATCGCTGAATCCGAGGAAAAAATCTGTTACATTGTATGACTTATGAATGTCAGTAACATGCTGATCGCACTCATGAATAAATGTTATTATAATAGCTGAATTTTGTATTGTTCCTTGATTCTCTAAAATAATTTATTCATGTATATTATAGATATTAAGTTATTAATATATGCATAACTTATGGAACTTAAAACTAAAGAATCAACCTTGCGCCTAGCAGCCTAGGTAAAAGTCTTTCATCCCCCTTTTTTCTGCTACAGTCTGAATAACTACATGTAATTGAATCATGTCGCGTGTACTTTGAGTACATTGGTCTCGCACAACGAGAAATGGAATGGACAACAAATATTATACTCTCTGTACAAGGTTATTTCTAATTTCACTAAATGCATATATCGTAAGACATACAATGTACTAATATTTGACCCGATTCTCAAAACGAAAGTAGAAACTTCTACACGTGGTGGACATGTGAATATTTAACACGGTGTTTTAGAACAACCGAGTAATTTCAAGTTTTGTTTTATTTTGTTTTTTAGCTGACGGACCGCGTAGCAGGTTATTAATTTTTTTTAAATTGATCTAGCTGTTACCAGTAATTACGTACATCGTACTAACGAAGAAAGAAAGATGCGTACATGTATTTCATTGACTGAAAATCACACTACATAAGATTTCTAGTTCCCGATGGTTTAAAAGATAATTAAAATGAAAATAAAAACAACGAAAGATAGATAGCTTGATACCACAAAATGATATTTAAAAAATTGCGAGGAGGACATAAATTATAGAACTACATGTAGAGCACACTAGCCGAGTATATAAAAGATATAATTCATCATGATTAAATTTTATTAATATTTGAACCTGTCACATTCTTCGTTAAAGGTTAATATATGTTATATGAATAGATTTTTTTGTGAGAAATATTTAATACTGCCTAGTTAAAAGGAGAATGGTGGGGGGGGGGGGGGGTCTTAACTAACAGAGTAGACGGAACCCATGTTACTTGTCAAATATTCAGGTTCTCTACATGAAAATATATATTTAATTGCAACCATTGACTGCATTAAAGATGCTTCCTAAAAGTTTTAACGACAGTACAAATAAATATGAAAAAAATATGAGATGGGATTTTTTTAAAAACCTTTGTGAATAAAAAATTATTTTAAAAAGTACCTGCATAGGTAGAGTAACTACTGCATGAACACCCCCCCCCCCCCTTTCAGATATTAACAACAAAGGAGAAATATAAAGATAAAGGAAAACATAAACATTTATGATCTAATTTTAACATTAAGATGTAAAAAAAATAATAATAATAAAAATATAAAAATAAATAAATGAATAATGAAATGTGAAAACAATTCAGGTGATTTTCATTTAGAATTTAACTAGTAAGTAGATTGTAATGAATTTTGTTGATAAAATACTTTTTTTAAAATAATTAATCAGCACTCAAGCTTTTTTAGCACCTTCTCAGCTCAAGAACAATGACCACAGTAATTATCAGTAAATCTCAGCGTCGACAGCACATCAACAGTATTTATCAGTATTGATCAGACTCAACAGTAAAGACGACAGTAATTATCAGTATTTATCAGAAACAACTAAAATTATCAGCAACAACAGTAAGAATAACAGTAAATATCAGTATTTATCAGCAAGAACAGCACGGTATCAGTAATTATCAAACATTATCAGTAAAACTTGGGATTCTCAGCACTTTTTTCGTCCAGTAGTGTATCCATTTTTTATCGACTTAGGTCAGTCGCGGCCGAGATTCGAACTCACGACCTCCCGATCACGAAGCGAGCGCTCTACCGACTAAGCTATCATGAACGGTCAGTAGTTTGGAGGAACTGCTTTCACTTTCGGTGTAACTGAACCAAAATTTATCTAGTATTTTGAAATTTTAGATCAGTACATAAAATTAAAATGAATGTATTCATTAAAAAAAATTAATGCTCCATGCGAGGATCAAACCAAAAATTTTCTCGATTCCAGAGAGCTTTGGACCGGTACAACATACAACTTAGCTATCATCGCTACTCTGGATTTTAAAACGGCAATGAAGCCCCACATTTACACAAGGGGATTTTTTTATAAATAGAAAAGTTCAATTTTTATGATCTCAGGTCTTCTCTCCATTTTTTACAAGCGTTTGCTCGTTTCCTTGAACTAAATGCACAAAAATAATGTTTTAAAATCATGGAGAGACGACCCAGAGATAGGAACTCTTCACAAAAGGTGTTTAAAAAAATGTAATGTTATGTTGTACAAGTCACTCATCTAACCCATTTTTAAGTTATATTTTAGCAAAATTAAAACACGACATCGGGAAAATATGAACCTGATACATCAAAAGAATGCTATAATTTGATGTAACAAATCAATGACATTTTCAACTTTTCCAGTGCGCCCAGATTCCTGCCGAATGCCAATCAAATGCGTCCTCGTTCTTGAAAATCCAAATATATAGCTCAGGAAGTTTGGAAATGGTAGCAAAGCCGATATATGGGTTTGAATTTAATGAATATGTACATGTATAACAGATCAAATTAAAATATATCAGATACTTACATTGTATTACATCAAAGAATTGACTGTACCTATTTTCAACAATCTTGAAATGAAATTATGAAATTAATGAATAAGTTTCCCCTTTTCAAAAAAAAAAAAAAAAAAAAAAAAAAAAAACAGAAAAGAAAAAAGAAAAAAAGAAAACAAAAAAAAAAAACAAACAACAAAATATTCTCTCTTATTATGCAAGATATCTACAGTCTATTTAAAAGGGGAGGGTGGATTGGGTTTGAATAAATTCTAGATCAAATATGGTAGTGCGTGATGCATGACCTCCTACTAGCTTGGGCTATATAGTGGGTTAACTTTTTGGTTTGATCTGTAGTGCGCTGGACTGGCATGCCAGAGGTCCGGGGTTTAAATCCATGGAGAGGCACAAACCTGTTCTTCACACATACCTTTCCCAGTGACGATGATTAAGACCTGTGAAGTCATCTAGAGCTGCTATGTCTTTGAGGTATTTTGAAAGTTTTAATAGTTCTCTATCCTTATCCCTATTAAAATGAGCTTCCCTGAAAGCTCGTATCTACAAAAAAAATTTGAATCATAAAACAGAGACAACATCATGCCGGAAAATGATTAAAAAGTCCTTCGTGTTAGTAAAAGTTGCCTTTTTATATCTGTATATAGTAAATTTCCATTTTAACTACCTTATTTTTTTGGAACAAAGCATACTGTTAATGTATTTACATATTGCAGAAATTGAGTCTTCAACAATTTAGTTAGCAAAGATTCGATTTAGCACTTTCTGAATGTGCTATATATGAATATAATGTACAAAAAACATTTAGCATTGTATTTGATTTAGCAGAAAGCAGCTAGATGTAAATAGAATACATGGCCAAATGTAATACGTTTACAGTATCTTTATTCTTTTTCATTATAAGGTATTAAGTTAAAGGCCATATATGGAATTATCTGTAAATACTATTCCCGGTTTGTTTACAGAGACTGGGCTTTTTCAAGTTATATGCATTGCCATAAATAGAGAGGAGTAATTATAAATGGGGTGCCAAGGCTTTCTCATAGCAAGTTAACTACATACCCTAAGTCCTGTTTGTGGATTCATGATAAAGTTTCTTCGAATATCATCAAACATAATAGTATTTTTGGCACTCCACTGTTGATATTTACCCCAGATAACTCCTAGTGGCTTCACCTTTAAATATAGAGCATTTTTACATGTATATGTGTTTACCCATTCTTAACTGTTTTAAAATATGCCCACATGTTACATGTACAACAATAATTTGCCACAAACTTTAAATAATTCAAGTTTTTGTATACTGTAAAATTACTTATTTTCATGGGGTCAAATTTTCATGGTTTGAGGAGATTTGATTTCGTGGTTTTAAAGGAGAAATATTATGCAGCAGTATGAAATTTTCACAGTTCACTGGGGATGTGAATTCGTGTGTCTCTTCACCATAAAGACAACAAAAATTAAACCCTCATCAAAATTTGTGATTTCACAGTAAGCAACAACCAAAAATTAGATAAATTAGTTAAATTATGGTATATTACAGCATTTTCACCTCAATGACTCCATATTTAGGTGTATGAACACTTATCATGGCGAGGCTGTCTAACATGAAGCAGATCTTGTAGTTCGGGTTTGAGGTAACTCCTAACTCTTTCATCTTTACCTCCACCCATTTCATCCCTGTGGCAGCTATCAAAATAAAGATTTGAAACCTGAACATATCTTGAAAGACTGGTAATCAAAAATTACAAAGTTCACCTCGAGAAATGTTATGCACAAGTTATGCGAAGTTTCGCACGTGAAAATAAGTGTTTAAATTTATTTGCATACCTAAATGCATCATCATGCATGTTTTGAGACAATGTTGTTTGTAGTTACTTTCAAATGGACCTGTTTCAAAAATTTTCACCTGGTCTCTCAACCAGAAAATGTAGATCAGGGCCCCCTTTTACAAGAGAACTTACAACTAAGACCAATATATAATTTTTATATATAACTTTCCATTATACATTATTTAAAAATGGTTTTAGTCTTTTTAATAAGAACTTTGAAAGAAATGTAAGTCGTAAGTTCTTTTGTAAAACAGGTTCCAGATCAAGCATCTGAAGCAAGTCTGGTAGTATGTATCACTAGATTCATGCAAGTTTGGTCCAGGTTAAGCATGTACTGTAGTTACTTGGGAACAGACTTGGCAATGAATGCTTCTAAAAATCTCAACTGGGATGCTGACACAGAGCATAAGCGCAGTTATCTTCACTTTATAGAGTTGAGCTAAAAATAATTTGCACTGAATAAATATTTTAATACTATACTGAGCAAATGATTAAATGTTTTTTTTTTTAATAAATTTGTCTAAAAGGCATTAAACATGTTTAATAAGGTCTAATAAGGGACATCACAATTATATATAATATTATTTAAATATTTAAAATGTATCATTCTGTTTGACACTACACGTAAATTTTGTTCAACTTGAAGTCATTTTTGAAGGGAAATTGTCTTATTTTTTACACTTAATGAAAGAAAATTGAATTATAAGAAATAAATTGTATAGCTACCGAAGTTATTTTAACAATTAAATGCTTTGTTTGTAAATGGGGAATTTAATAATTGCAACTTTTGCAGAAAAAAAATGTACATAACCCAAAACATTTTATGTATTTCTATATTAATGTATGTATAAATAATTGTATAAAGTAGGTTTAAGTACGAGGGCTGTTCTATAAATTACGTCCTCGGTGCTCGGAAAGAAACAAAAAACGCTTTTCAATGATTTTGTCTTAATGATTTCCCTTAAATATGCTCCTTTAATTGAAACACATGTCTGTAATATATTTATCCAATTCCTAATTGTTTTTAGAACACATTTTTGAGTATGCCCTTCGTATACTGGAATATGACAGATTCTATGATTTCCTGGACTTGTTTCTTCTTTCTGAAAGGTGTTTTTTCAAGTTTGGAAAATGAAACAAGTGGTAGGGTAAAAGATCTGGCGAATATTGTTGGTGTGACAAAACATTAACTTTCTGTTTATCCCAAAAACCCCTTTAGTATTCAGGACATGTGGGTTTGAACGCTGTCATGAAGAAAATTAATGCAGAAGATTCCTGATTCTGGTTCCTTCTTCTCATAAACCTTTCGATTTTTTTTGCAAAAATTTTGCTTTCTAGACTCGTCCAGAAATTAAACGGCCTCCCCATACAAGAATCTGAACACCAAGACCACTACTATTGAAGAAAATGGCATATGAAACTTTCTTTGTGCTCTTGCAATTCTTTGCTCTTCTCAGACCCTTGCTAATTTGGTCATGTGCATCTTGTTGTAAATTTTCCTTTAGGGTTCAAAACAATGCATTCAGGTTTTATTATCTGTTAGAATTTCAGACAAACGTGTATAACTACAATTTCTGAATTTTCAAAAAAAAATTTCGATATTGTTACACGCTGTCGTTTTCACTCATTTGTCAAAACAAAGGGTGACCATTGAGTACAAAACTTTTGTACTGTCAAATGTTTCTTTAAAACAGTGTGAACTACCTCCAAAATTATGCCTACCGAATTTGCTATGCGTCTTAAAGTCAATTTAAACATCATCAATGATAATTTGTTGAATTTTGGCAAATATTACATTGGTTTTGTAAGTCCTTGTCGCCAAGGACAGTACCCATTTTGTATGCTCATTTTCCATTTTTGATCATTGAAATCCACCTGCTAAAGTGTCTATAAAACAAACACTGGTTGCTGTAAACATTACATATTTCAGTTCATATTACTTTTGCATTCCTAACAAGTTTTACATGAAGCATATAACTTCAATCTTGTTAACCGATTCTTTACCATTCATTTTTAATGCAGTGTCTCGAATAGCCCTTGTTTTCCAGCTTCTCACAATGAAACTATATGATGAAATGTGGTCACATAAACGGTTATCAATTTATTAAAGACTCAATAATGAGAAAAAGCCAAGGTAAATGTAAAATATTTTCTATATTGTACGTTATAGAGTTCAGGACATAATTTATTGAACAGCCCTCGTATTTAAAATATAATCGTATTCTTTATCTGTATGTCATGTTATGGTTCACTGATGGAAGAGCCAATTGTCAGGTGACCTTGAAAACCAGTTCTAACAAGCATTAATTGATTGATCAAGAGAAGTAGTTTTCAAGAGAAATAAAAAAGAAAATATTTAGTGTATATATACGAAATACTTGTATAATTTCGCATGGAACACATTACACTTATTATAAACTACTTCACAGTTTATATAGAGCGTGCATAAACTGTCCCACACAGGTTATACAGTAAAACTTGAGTAGCTAAATTATTCTTTAAATAACGAAGCTACAAACAACGATTTTTTAAAATGGAGACCGGTCCTTCGGATGAGACCATATACACTGGCACGAAAAAAATCCCTCACTACTCAATGGTCCTGAGTGCCGAGTATAAGTCAAAATTTGCAGCTCTCCACCAGCAAGTGGTGACGTCTCCATATGACATTGAGTGAAATATTCTTGAGAGGGACGTTAAACAATACACAAACGAAGCTACAAGGATGACATTAATACTCAGAGTTTCAGTTTTTGGAAATGGATTGATATAAAGTACAATGTCTTGTATCAAAATTGTTTTAAACAAACAAAATAATCATGTAATAAATGAATATCAAAATTTAATATGTTACGATTTATGACAATATGCAACAAACAAAGGTAGATGAATGGTAATGCAGAGGAAATTCAGACTTTTTTTTTTTTTTTAATTTTCTGATTTTTTTTAAATAATTTTTTTTTTTTTTATAAAAATTATTTTTCTATCTTTTTTCACATAGTTTGGTGAAATTTATATTTGTGAAAGCTCATGTATTATTACAAATAATTTGAAGGCAAACAATAGAAAAAATTCGAAATATGCAATGATCAAAAGCCATTCCAGACAGCGTATTTCAAAAATATGAACATTGACCTTATGTAATTTGAATACCAGCAGAATTAGGACAATACAACTAAACAGAAGCTATGAGTAGTGTGGAGTTCTCATCATTCAGTTTTTGTAACATTAGATTTTAATTAGGTTGAATCAGAAAATTCAGAAATTTGCCAGAGGAAATTCAAAATGGACTATTTCAACAATTTTATTTTTCAAAATCTAATTTTTTATTTCATTTTGTAAAACTATCCTTATTTTCAATATACTTCATTATCCAAAGCATTCCCTATGACCTGTAATATTTCGAGGAGAGAGAAAATATTAGTCATAGTTTTTAGCATGTTAATGGGGATTTTTTGAGAAATACTCAAGGTCACTAGCAAGCATAAAAAATAGATCACTGACCTACTTTTTTGAAAGTGAAAAAATATAGCACCACAATTGTAGATCTACAAAATGTACAAAAGAAATTTTTTTCTTGTCATCAATGGAATTCTTTTGCCATCTGATTTAATATTAATGTCATTCTTTAAGGTTCAAGCAACTGCTTGTTACATATTCTATCACTGAATTTTGTTTAAAACTGAATAATGTTTATAATATCTTTATAGTAACCATGGTAAAGAATATTCACATCCATTAATACAAAATAATCTAATATTTTGATTTATTAACACATTTTACTAATAACAAGAGGCCCATGGGCCACAGTGCTCACCTAACTTTGGCCTTGCTGTTTTCACCTGATTTCTCTCCCCCCCCCCCCCCCCCCACCCGTAGTACTTATTGGGGCCCTGCCCTACCCCAGGGGTCATGATTTGAACAATTAGAATCTACACTACCCCAGGATGCTTCCACATAAATTTCAGCCTTTCTGGCCCAGTGGTTCTTGAGGAGGAGATTTCTAAAGATTTTTTCTGCATATTTCAATTGAAATTTGGATTCCCTATTGTGGCCCTGTCCTACCCCCGGGGGTCATGATTTGAACAATTTAGAATTTACATTACCCCAGAATGCTTCCACGTAAGTTTCAGCTTCTATGGCCTAGTGGTTCTTGAGAAGAAGATTTTTAAAGATTTTTTACTATATATTTCAATGTAAAACTTGAATTCCCTATTGTGGCCCTTCTCTACCCCCTGGGGTCATGATTTGAACAATTTAGAATCTACACTACCCCAGAATGCTTCCTTATAAGTTTCAGCTTTTCTGGCCTAGTGGTTCTTGAGAAGAAGATTTTTAAAGATTTTTTTTACTATATATTTCAATGTAAAACGGATTCCCTATTGTGGCCCCATCCTACCCCTGGGGGTCATGATTTGAACAATTTAGAATCTACATTACCCCATAATGCTTCCACGTAAGTTTCAGCTTCTATGGCCTAGTGGTTCTTGAGAAGAAGATTTTTAAAAATTTTTACTATATATTTCAATGTAAAACTTGAATTCCCTATTGTGGCCCTTCTCTACCCCCTGGGGTCATGATTTGAATAATTTAGAATCTACACTACCCCAGAATGCTTCCTTATAAGTTTCAGCTTTTCTGGCCTAGTGGTTCTTGAGAAGAAGATTTTTAAAGATTTTTTTACTATATATTTCAATGTAAAACTTGGATTCCCTATTGTGGCCCCATCCTACCCCTGGGGGTCATGATTTGAACAATTTAGAATCTACACTACCCAAGGATGCTTCCGCATAAGTTTTAGCCTTTCTGGCCCAGAAGTTCTTAAAAAGAAGATTTTTTAATGACCCCTCCCAATTTTTGTATTATCTTGATTATCTCCCCTTTGATGAGGACTTGGCCCTTCATTTTTACAATTTAAACTCCCCTTCACCCAAGGATGCTTTGTACCAAATTTGGTTAAAATTGGCCCAGTGGTTCTTGAGAAGAAGTCAAAAATGTGAAAAGTTTACAGACGGACGGACGGACAGACAACGGACAACGGGTGATCAGAAAAGCTCACTCAAGCTTTCAGCTCAGGTGAGCTAAAAACATGAAGCTTTTTGTAATGCTATTTTCAGAATGAAAATCCAACAATCTGCATTTGATTACATGCATAATCAGCATGATCAGTGACAGATTTGAAACACTTCGTTTTTAAAATACTGTTTTTATTGAAATAGAAATCTGTATTACTTTCCACCTTATTTTGGACACCTTTAAACATTTCCAGACATTATTTGGCACATAATAATTGTGAAGTCATAGTGACTATGGTATGCACTTCTGAACTGAGAGCATAACAAGAGGCCAATGGGCCACATCGCTCACCTGGGTAACTTTGGCTATGCTGTTCTTTACCAGATTTCCCCTTGAAATACCTATTGTGGCCCCGCCCCAACCCCCTGGGGTCCTGATTTAAACAATTAGAATCGACACTACCCAAGGATGCTTCCACATAAGTTTCAGCTTTTCTGGCTCAGTGGTTCTTGAGAAGAAGATTTTTAAAGATTTTTCTTATATATTTCAATGTAAAACTTAGATTCCCTATTGTGGCCCTGCACTACTCTTGGGGGTCATGGTTTGAACAATTTAGAATCTACACTACTTGAGGATGCCTCCACATAAGTTTCAGCTTTTCTGGCTCAGTGGTTCTTGAGAAGAAGATTTTCAAAGATTTTTCCTATATGTTTCAATGTAAAACTTGGATTCCCTATTGTTGCCCTGGCCTACTCCTGGGGGTTTGATTTGAACAATTTAGAATCTACACTACCCCAGGATACTTCCACATAAGTTTCAGCTTTTCTGGCAGAGTGGTTCTTGAGAAGAAGATATTTAAATATTTTTCCTATATTTTCAATGTAAAACATGGATTCCCTATTGTGCGCCCACCCTACCCCCAGGGGTCATGGTTTGAACAATTTAGAATTAACACTACCCAAGGATGCTTCCACATAAGTTTCAGCTTTTCTGGCCCAATGGTTCTTGAGAAGAAGATTTTCAAAGATTTTTCTTATATATTTCAATGTAAAACTTGGATTCCCTATTGTGGTCCTGCCCTACCCCTTGGGGTCATGATTTTTAGAATTTAGGATCTACACTACTTGAGGATGCCTCCACATAAGTTTCAGCTTTTCTGGCTCAGTGGTTCTTGAGAAGAAGATTTTCAAAGATTTTTCCTATATGTTTCAATGTAAAACTTGGATTCCCTATTGTGGCCCCGCCCTACCCCCGGGGGTTTGATTTGAACAATTTAGAATCTACACTACCCCAGGATACTTCCACATAAGTTTCAGCTTTTCTGGCTCAGTGGTTCTTGAGAAGAGGATATTTAAATATTTTTCCTATATTTTCAATGTAAAACTTGGATTCCCTATTGTGGGCCCACCCTACCTTGGGGGTCATGGTTTGAACAATTTAGAATTTACACTACCCAAGGATGCTTCAACATAAGTTTCAGCTTTTCTGGCCAAATGGTTCTTGAGAAGAAGATTTTCAAAGATTTTTCCTATATATTGCAATGTAAAACTTGGATTCCCTATTGTGGCCCCGCCCTACCCCCGGGGGTCATGATTTAAAAATTTAAAATCTACACTACCGCAAGATGCTTCCACATAAGTTTCAGCTTTTCTGGCTCAGTGGTTCTTGAGAAGAAGATTTTTAAAGATTTTTCCTCTATATTTCAATATAAAACATGGATTCCCTATTGTGGCCCCGCCCTACCCCCGGGGGTCCTGATTTTAACAATTTAGAATCTACACTATCCCAAGATGCTTCCACATAAGTTTCAGCTTTTCTGGCACAGTGGTTCTTGAGAAGAAGATTTTTTAATGAACCCACCCTATTTTTGTCTTTTTTTGATTATCTTTCCTTGTAAGAGGACTTGGCCCTTTATTTTAACAATTTAAACTCCCCTTCACCCAAGAATACTTTGTACCAAGTTTGGTTAAAATTGGCCCAGTGGTTCTTGAGGAGAAGTTGAAAATGTGAAAAGTTTACAGACGGACGGACGGACGACGGACAATGGGTGATCAAAAAAGCTCACTTGAGCTTTCAGCTCAGGTGAGCTAAAAAACGAATTAATCCCCGAGACATTTCTTCTTACTACCTCATTTTTCACTTTAACAACCTGTCAAAAAGATTATTTCTCTGTCTAATATGTGCATTTTTTTTCTCAGAGGTGGCAAATGAAATCCAAAAACTGATCCCAAGCAAAATGGAATTGTCAAAAGTAACAGCTAAAGTTAAAGTTGCAGAATCTCGAAACTTTAATGTATTGAATATAAAGAACATGTCAAACTGAGTAGGCCTTTCCCAGCTTATAATGAATTTTGAATTTCAACTCCGATACCTTGTACATCCAAAGGTTTTAAAACTACATGTACTTTTATGCTCTACTTAAGTTTTAAATTACAATGGGGAATAAAAATTTAACAGATTTATTGGTATCTATGTGTAACATACGGTTTTAATAATATTCTAATTGGTCATTGCAGTTTTTTTTTTTAATCATATAATGAATATGTCAATCATTTATGCACTTACACCATATTACAATGTCGTAGTCTTCATAAGCTGATTGCAGAAATTCATGTAAGTATGGTCTCATCAGTTCATTAGCTGTTTCAGCCACAGATCTGTGATCTGAAAAAAAAAAATGAGAAAAATGAAAAGAAATACTGTGACATACTAATTAGACCAATTTTATGCTATTGTCTTTAAATTAAAAGATTTACTTCTGCATGGTTTTTGCTGCTCTCTCAGATATAATTCATCATTATTTATTTTTCAATGTTGAAAAACCAGCTTTCTGTAATGAGAATGCATGCAGCTCTACCTCTCTAAAAGCAACACTTAGACTGTAGCAATGCCAATAAATAAAATTGGTCTCCTTGCAACTTTTATTGAAATTGGACTAAAGTTGTATGAGGTGTAACCTCTTGAAAGAATTTCACAGATATTTTTATCATAAATAACCATGGCAACATCATTTCTCAAAATAAGAAACCAAAACTGAATTGTGTATCTTAGGGTAATTTACTTTTGTACCAAGTCTTATTTGTATTTATATCACAGTAAAGCAAGGAGGAGAAATGTTTTGAAAAAAAATCACAGAAAAATTGATTTTTTATTAAACATGGTGAAACCATTTTTTGAAACCAAAAACCAGTAAACAGAATCATGTACATGTCTAAATGTTGTCTACTTTGTACATCCAAATTTTATTGACTGTAGGGGGAATTGCGATTTCAAAGGATTTTTTTTAGAGATTCTATTTTTAGTAACAATGGCAATATCATTTGTTGAAATCAAAAACCGATCAATAGAATTATGTATCTTAATGTAGTCTACTCGAGTACTTATTTTCACTGAAATCTGACGAAAATTGTATGAGGAGTAGCATTATGTAAAATTGTTTACAGACAGAAAATTGGATATAACAGATACTAAACCATCTCATAAGGTCTTCAGGATCTGGCTTTGTGAACTTTAGTTAAATTTAACTATAGCCATTATCTTTGTGTTAATGCTACATTAAAATTAACTGAGAGTTAAACCTGTTGTACAAAAGTTAGGTGACAGTTACAGCTTTAAATTAATTTTCTGATTTAACTAACAAATTAAACTGTTTACCTATGTACATGTACATTAAATATTTAATTAAACAATAAAATCAGAATTGTAGATTGTTATTATTTGAAAACTTGTTGGTGGGAAAGGGAACTTACAGAAAAAGAGAGAATAGAATTAAGAAATGTCTGACTTGAGCAACATTATCAAATCCGATTCCGATTTAGAGTTGGGCAAGAATTTTGGACATATGTTTGGAAATTATATGTAGAGAGCAACAAGATGCTATTCCATATGGGTAGATGCAGGTACTTTTTTTAAAATCCAATTACATATACATGAAACGTCCTAATATTTTATGAAAAAGATCATCATTTCACAAAAGTAGACAGCCTCAGTACGTTAAAGGTTAAACTCTACAAACTTCAGGCATGTAAAGGGAGAGGGGGCTATTTCTTTCCACTTTTTGTCATAAAGATGGATGCATAAAAATTGGCGATGGTGAAATAAATGGATGTTTGGTTGGGAAATCTCAAACTGGTATTTTTATTGGTCTAATTTGCCTTGAAATACAAAGCAGCTTCAAAAGTGTTGAATGACACAATTTCAAATTAATTACATATCAAATTTTGAATAGTTTTCAAATTTCATTTTAAGAGTATTGTCATTTTAGTCTTCCGTATGAAGTTCTGTTGGTTTGGAAAAAAGTAGTATAACAGTCTCTGTATACATGGTATACTTGTTGCCAAGAATAATATACATATGTATTATGTAAAACTTGCACCTACCAAACAACGTGTAATCAATGTCCAATACCAAGAGTTTCTTCCCTTGCCTTGGTTCATTTAGTACAGTGATTTTATAGTCTTTGATGCGTCTGTCAATTTTGGATAGATATTCTTCTCTAGAACAACAAAAATTTAAAAAATGCTGACTTTAAAAAAAACTGAACAAAGTTATCCAAAATTAATTCAATTTTATAAATCTGCTATTGCTTCTCAAAATTTGAGAAGCAATAGCAGATTCAAAACCTCTAATTAGATTGTTTTTGAATATATGTAAAACATCACTACCTGAAGGAAAATATTACATTTCTTATCCATATAAATAAGAAATAAAATAAATGAAAACATTAACATATGATAAACATTCAATGTCAGTCTTTATACAAATACAATTACAGTAGAAAGAATTGCAAATATATTTTCTATGAACTTTTGCTTTACATGTCTGTAGGAATTGGGGAGGGGGATAATTATGCCTGTATAAAGCATGCATTAGAAAATCAGTGGGTTTTTTTTGAAAACCCTATAAGTTAGAAAATCAGAGCTGTGTCCCCTTAACAGTAGTGCTTGATGACTGTTTTTGCTTGTCAAGGATTTTTTGTTTGGTTTACACCCCCCCCCCCCCCCCCTCGAAACTGCTTTAACATATCTTGATCCATATATTAGACTTGTACAAAGAGCACCATTGACATTGACAATTTGATACCTGCTTTCTATAGCTATCTCTTCCTCTTCAATGTCAAAATCATTCACCACTTCTGGGAGATCCTTCGGAACTTCCTTCACTTTATCCTGTGTGTAAATATTATACATGACAGTTTGCAGCATATCGTTTACTTAAACACACTAAAGCTTAATTAAAATATGTTTGTTTCAGTTTCTCAATACTTTAGGATAGTGGAACTTTGCCTGGGGCCCTGGGCCGGCAACAAAAGCCTTCCAGGAGCCAGAATTGCTCACCTGGCTGTACAGTCAATAAAAAAAATCCAATACTTGTCTAGACTAAGATCAAATGTCACAAAACTTTGACAGTGCAGGGGGCAATAACTCCAAAATGGGTGCACAGACTTTTATGAAATTTGTTATGTAACTAGGTCTTGTCATCTTGTTATTTTTCCCAGCCAGAGTTTGCTTTTTAGCTTTTTTATTTCTAAGTTATTGGCAAAAAATGCATTTCATACCTTCCTTCTTTTCATAGTAATAGAGGCCTCGTTTTCCATTTGTTTCAAATGAAAAGTGTTCCTTGATCATTTGTAGAGGCCATCAATATTATAAATTCTCACTATAATAATACTATAAATTCTGCACAATGGTTTCAGAGAAGAAAACATTTGAAAAAGGTTACAACAAGGGATGCAAAGTGAAGACAAAAGCTAACTTGGCTGTCTTGGATATCCCAGGGATTACAGATCTTAGCCCAGAGTCCTCAGTTCCTCATATAACCTAAAACATATTGCTTCTAACAAACTTGAATTACCTGCCAGGGTATACTACTTTAAATTCTTGACTGTAATCATATTCATAATAAACTGTAAATACCTTCATTTATATTATTTGTGAAACATTAAAGTTGGAATCTTATCAGCTTTTCAGCAAAATTAAGAGACATAAACACTTCATGAGTATTACAGGTTCCATGTTACTAGCACAGGTTGTAATAGGACTTTGTTTTTTCTTTTACCAATGTGACTGTGTACCATATGACACCGAGGATGACAATGTGGATCAATCCAACAAAAATGGGAACTATGTCTTAACTTAATGGCATAACGAATTATCACAACATTTGTTACTTCTGAGAAATAAAATAATAATAACTTTGTGACTGCTTTTAAGAAAAAATGGTGACCATGACAAAATGTCTCAAGTCTCATATATGTCACATTTTTTTTTGTTTTTCACATTTCACAAATAAGCTGTACTTGATATTGTGTGAATTGGAGAACTTCAGACAATTTATACAAGAAAAACGACTTACATGTACATCATACATATGTAACAGCACATTGATATCTGACAGCTATTAATTCTTATTGCATTAATTAGGCCTATAGTTGTTATGACCTGTATGGAAGATCTGATACAATTGACCTTCATTATCTTGAACAGTTGTTCTGATATCTCGAATACCAGGGATACTGTAAATCACATAATTTAGTGGGATCAAAATTTTGTGGTTCGAGGAAAAAATGTTGGTTTGAAATTAGGATTTGATTTCATGGTTAAAGAATTGCAATGTTTTGAGCCCTGCCAAAGATCTACTATCCCAAGAAAATAATTGTCTTTTAGAAATATGTTTTTAGCAATAATTGACTTGGACCAGGACAATATATCTTCAATCTTGAATCTATAATAACAGACTGACGAGTTCTTCCTCTTGGCTTATGTCACTTTGTTACTGATACTATTTAATGATTTGACAGAGAGAGATTTATCATATATATGGATTTTAATTATGGAAAATTATGTCCAGCCGGGTGTCATTACATGCAAATTTGTTCATCTGCTGCAAATTTGTGCATCTCGGGTGGTTGGGCCCATAGTTATTTCAAACACTATTGCTATGTCACAATCAGGGTCGTTTAAGGTGCCTCCACCTTCATTTGACATATCATAGGGTATAACAGATTCTTTATTTAATTAAGCTGTTTGCATGATAAAAGTACAAATTTTAGGATTGTTAATTAATAGATACATTAATGAATATATACATGTAGTATGACTAAAGATACCAAAAAGGTTAATATATTATTTAATCAATTATTCAATTAAACACATGCAATTATGAAAATGGCAATAACTCTTTCTCATGTTTTGTCATTCATTGTCTATAAAATATTTCAGATGTACATCATTTCTCTGATTTCCAAAATTTATATAAATAAATTTTAAGTAACATTTTTTAAAAACAATTATAATTAAATTATGCCATTTGAACCAGTTTTTTCCCCTTGCATTTGTAATAAATAAATGCAGTTTACAGAAGATATGTGATTTTGTGATGTTAACATGTACATACTTGTATTTGAAATTCTGCTTATATCTTTTTTTTTTTTAAAAGGTAGCAACCTTTACATTTTTTGATTAATAATCATATTTGTATATATATATATATATATTAATGCGGTTTTTCTACTTTAAACCTGTCAATAAGCAAAGGTGAAGGCCAGCACCCTAAATTCAAAATTTACAGCAGATAATTTTATCAAACAAAATGCTGTCACAGTGTTATAAATACATAAAACAGGAAGTATATTAACATAATTAAAGTCACATTCCCTTACATATGACTTGAAGTCAATGTCGGCTAAATGTTAAGGTTTGGAGTCAGCATGGATTTATTTGATACAAAGAAAATAAACATGATATGAGTGTGTTAAAATGAATTCAATATGTGTTTCATGATTTTAGCACCATTTGGGAACAAATAATGGGAGAGTGTGAAAAAAGAAATGACTTACTAAACACACTAAAGCTTACTCAAAATATGTTTGTTTCAGTTTCACACTAATTTAGTACAGTGGAACTTTGCCTGGGGCCCTGGGCTGGCAACAAAAGTCTTCAAGGAGTCAGAATTGCTCACCTGGCTGTATAGACAATTAAAAAATATCCAATACTTGTCTAGACTAAGACCAAAAGTCACAAAACTTTGACAGTTCAGGGGGAAATAACTACAAAATGGGTGCACAGATTTTTATGAAACTTGCTAAGTAGCCAAGTCTTGCCATCTTGTTATTTTTCCCAGCCAGATTTTGCTTTTTAGCTTTTTATTTCTAAGTTACTGGCAAAAAAAAAAAAAATCATTTCATGCCTTCCAATTTTTTTTTCATAGTAATAGTGGCCTTGTTTTCCATTTGATCAAAATGAAAAGTGAACCTTGATCGTTTGTAGAGGAAATCAATATTATAAAGTCTCACAATACTATAAATTCTGCACAGTGGTTTCAGAGGAGAAGTCACCTTTGGTAAAGGTTACAACAAGGGATACAAAGTGAAGACAAAAGCTAACTTGGCTGTCTTGGATATCCCAGGGATTACAGATCTTAGCCCAGAGTCCTCAGCTCCTCATATGACCTAAAACATATTGCTTCTAACAAACTTGAATTACCTGGTAAACCACTTAAAATTCTTGACCATAATCATATTCCTAATAAACTGTAAATACCTTTACTTATATTATTTTTGAAACATTAAAGTTAACCTTATCAGCATTTCAGCAAATTAAGAGACATAAACACTTCATGAGTATTACAGGTTTAATGTTACTCAAGGCTAGCACAGGTTGTAATAGTACTTTGTTTTTCTTTTACCAATATGACTATGTACCAGGTGACATTGAGGATGACAATGTGGATCAATCCAACAAAAATGGGAACTATTTCTTTGTCTTAACTTGATGGCATAAGGAATTATCACAACACTTGTTGCTTTTGAGAAATAAAATAATAATAACTTTGTGAGAGCTGTTAAGAAAAAATGGTGACCATGACAAAATATCAAGTCTGATATGACAGATTTTTTGTTTTGTTTTCACTTTTCATAAATAAGCTGTACTTGATATTGTGTGAATTGGAGAACTTCTGACAATTTATACAAGAAAAATGACTTACATGTACATCATACATATGTAACAGCACATTGATATCTGACAGCTATTAATTCTTATTGCATTAATTAGGCCTATAATGACCTGTATGGAAGATCTGATACAATTAACCTTCATTATCTTGAACAGTTGTTCTGATATCTCAAATACCAGGGATACTGTATATCACATAATTTAGTGGGATCAAAATTTTTTGGTTCGAGGAAAAAATGTTGGTTTGAAATTGGGATTTGATTTCATGGTTAAAGAACTGCAATGTTTTGAGCCCTGCCAAAGATCTACTATCCCAAGAAAATAATTGTCTTTATAGAACTATTTTTTTTAGCAATAGTTGACTTGGATCAGGACAGTATATTAACTTCAATCTTGAATCTATAATAACAGACTGATGAGTTCTTCCTCTTGGCTTATGTCACTTTGTTACTGATACTATTTAATGATTTGACAGAGAGAGATTTATCATATATATGGATTTTAATTATCATAATGGAAAATTTTAACATGTCTAGTCGGGTTTCCATACATACAAATTTGTTCATCTGCTGCAAAATTTGTGCATCTCGGGTGGTTGGGTGCATGGTTATTTCAAACACTATTGCTATGTCACAATCAGGGTTGTTTAAGGTGGAGATCTCCACCTGTACGAAATTGTACGCCTGGTAATAACACGTAAACCAGGCGTCATGCTCTGCAAAAACCAGGCGGATTTTGACTCAATACCAAATAAGTAAACCAGGCGTCAAATGAGACGGAAACCAGGCGTAAAAAGAGGCGTAATATGCAAATTTTACGCCTCTTCAATAGACCAGGCGTAAAGGATCGTAGTGTCCAGGCGTAAAAATGTCCAGGCGTAAAAAAGTCCAGGCGTACAATACACAATGATATATACAAAATACATTACAAGTTTTGAAAACTAAGTATTTATTTTATCAAAACATCCATATCTTAGTATCAATTTAAATGACATTCAAAGGCAGTTTTTCTTAACATTTTGATGGACAACAAAATGTCATTCAAATAAACTTTACATTAATAAATCTTCCCATTTAAGGAAAATTCAAAATTTGTATTATACAAAAATATATAAATTATCTTGAAAATACCAATCTCTGATGACTTTGTATTACAGCAGAGATGCTTATAATGAATTCATGGTTATAGTGATTTTCATTTCCTTAAGTTTTAGAATATTGCTGTGAACTTAACGGATATAATGAACTACATCTAATTAAAATTGTTCATTCATTGTACTTCGCAATAAGTGTGTTTTACATTAGCTTATCTTGTATCGTGCACTGAGCTCTTCTTAGCATTCTCATATTTTTCTTTCCTCTGTTCCTTTTTACATTTTTGTCCTGCAATGAGACTTGCTCTGTGATGGCATTGTTCAGTTCTTGGTTCACTTTTTCTTTTCATTTTCTCCACACCACTCAAGGGCATAACCTGAAGGAAAATTGTAGCCATGCTTTAATGTAGGTCTGAAATCACATTATGTCCAACAAGATCAGTATTTACAATTAGAGAAAAAAAAATTGTTGTATTACATAATGGGTTGACAGGAAAACAAACAGACAGACCAAACACTATATATCCCCAATCCTTCAATTGGGGGCATGAAAATCTTACCCTTTCAGATATTCCAGGGGGTGAAATATCCTGGTCATTCTCCCTTGGTTTTTCTGAAGAAGGAGGATCTGGACACAGGAAGCCTGCTTCTTGATTATCTGGATGATAGGAATAGAAATATATTAAAGCCGTGCATATAGTTAAATATATCAAATATTGAATGTGTATTTTACTATTACACAAATACTTTATTTAGGTTTTTATTTTTTTATTATTTTCTAACCTCAACACAATCCTCCATGGGATGAAATGCTAATATCTACTACTACTACCAATGAAAGGATGTTGGTAGTAGAGTGTTTTCTCAAGGGAGGAGTTTTGTGACTTGGTATCTTCTTTTCCTTGGGATTTAGCTCATGTTTCTTCTCTCTTGTATCCTCAGTGTTTTTCTTCTTATTATTTGGGATAAACTCTTCCTTAATTTCTTTTATTTTGTCTGTTGGAGCCCTTGTTCTCTTCCCATTTGCTTTCTCTGTGTTTAGATTGAGAAAGTAAACAGTCTCTCTGGAATATCTTTGGCTTTCTCCTGCAAGTTTCGTAATAATTTGCTGCATGCCGAATAGCAAACTTTGTTAGTTCCTCTTCATCATCTACAAATACACACACATATAACAAAATTATCACCAAGAAATGTGAGCTTTGTGTAGCATATCTGAGCTTGAACAACCCCCCCCCCCCCATTTAAGAAACACAAAACAGACCCCTTGTAAGTCAGTAGGAAGGAACGAATACAAGAAAGTTAATGAAAGAATATATATATATATATATATATATATATATATATATATATATATATATATATATATATATATATATTGATTGGGTATGAAATGAAAAGTTTCCGATCCACCTATGCATTGTAGCAACCCATTAAACATCACCTTAACCATGTTAACATGATCAGCTTATCAGAAAGTGCACTCTATTTGTTATCAGGACAGCTTTTTATTAAAATTACTGTAATTATTTTGTCTAGTAAAATTTTTAAGACAGCCACCGCGCCGTGTGGCAAATTTATAGGAATGAGAGCACCAAATCCCCGGATGTACACGTGGTTTTGTTTGTTATGGAAAGTAGTATAGAGTACTGAATAGTGTGTGTTACCTGATTGGCTGAATTCAGGTATGTAATTATTTTCATTTTAAAGTAAAAATATTAATGTTTGAAATAAATGATGGAATGTAGGAATATTACAGAAAATATAGAAATACCAGGGGAGATTGTAGGAGTGGGGGTTGATATTTTTGGCAGAGTGACATTTACTGCCGATCGCTATAAGTTGTAAACAACTGCAATTTTGACCTATAAACGCCATGGGACCCTATATTTTTTTCGGGCTTTTTTATAAGCGCTTAGAATAAAGTTTCAAATGGTGCCAAGGATTTGTCTGAAATTGAATTAGTAGAGTACTGAGAGGGCAAAAGGTTTGTATAGAGTTCTATGGGAAAATAATTAGTGGTCTTTTCCCTATATAATTCATACCATCATACCATGTTGTGATCCATGCGACTTTATATTTCCCTCATCTTGATCCCGACTTGTTTTTCAAAAAAAAAAAAAAAAAAAAAAAAAAAAAAAAAGGTGGAAAATGCCTCGTATATTTTTTGTTTTGTATATATTTTTTTCGAAATGTTAAATACTAAAAATGATAATTATGCAATAGAAAGATAATTCAAAAAAAAAATCATGGAGTATACAACAGCAGTAGTTTACAAATACGACAGGTCTCCATGCGTAAACAAACACGCATGCTACATGTAATCTAATCATTAACCATGTTAACAGAATGATTTTGAAAGCACATTTCTTAAATTTTTATAAATAATACTATATGGTATATTTCAAAGTGTTAACCTCGCTGGAGTATGAAAATCTAAAAAATTCTTACCATGAACATTGATGATGGGGCCATGAATGATGGTATCTCACTTCGAATTCCGTCCGTATTGTCAACGTTTTGTCTTTTTCGCCCACAACAGTCAAACTGCAATCCTCATCGAAGTATTTTCACTTTCAAGTAAAACCAAGTTGTCAGAAACAAGTAGAAATCGGCAGGGCAATGTTTCTTTCAAAGCAACAGAATTTGAAATGACCATGCGGGCGGGATTTTGATAGCGTGGGATATCAAGTTTCTGCAGCCCCGGTTCGAAGATGCTCTACTGTTGAGGTTCACGACGGGATCGATACAAAAGCTATTACAAACTTTTCCCCAAAAACGTCTCTCAAAATAATAAAATGCGTTCTTTTAGTATTAATTTGTCGAATTTTTTTAAGATGCAAATCAATGTGTAGATCAATAAATTTCACTGAGATCATTTTGTAAGGCGATTCCCCTTGGCCTCTGAGAAAACACCTTAGTTTACAGTTGTTCTCGACACATTGGAAAATCATGGAATAACCAAACAAAATAAAAGAAGGTTACTTACGGAAAGCGTTTGTAAAGTTTAGCAAATTTCAGCTCAAGTTAATTTATGGAACGATGGAGAATAAAAATATGAGATGTATTACAAGTTACAGAATTTGTGATCGAAATGTGTAAAATTTGCCGAGACATAAATAACAAGAACAGGAATCTTGGATAGCGAGAAAACCGTAGAAGATTCTAGTAAACTGTTATCGGTAAGTATTTTACAGTTTTTTAAAACATTAAAAAAAAAAAAAAAAAAGATCGACTTACATATATCGGGATCGACAATCAATTTAATAGAATGTTACTTCCGTTTTACAGATTGCAGCCCGAATTATCTCGGAACTAAATCGACTCTGAAGTTAGAAGACGAAGGCGCAGAAATAATGATCATGAGCGAGGTAGGTCACCTTAAATAACATTGTTTTGTTTTGTTTGTATCGCTTTACCATTAGCTTACAAATTATTTACTTCTTGCAAGTTGCAGGGACGTATATAGATCCCTGCTACTTGATGATCATACAGTACATGTATGTAAAGCAAGAGAAAAAAAAATACGAATGAGTTCTCATCGATTTTTTTTTCTCAATATGTTTCAAGAAAATTAATTATTTTTTGTACATATTGATTAGCTTGTAACAATACAACCTCCACACCAATTACTGGTTTTTAAAAATATATATATTTTAGTCGATTAAATTAATGTTCACTTGCATGCATTTGATTAACTGGATAATAGTGGTGTTTTATTCTTGAATTAGATGTCTGACCATGAAGAGTCTGAGCTGGACGATTTGATGAGTAACATGACAACATTTAAGAAACAAAGAACCCCAACTGCCAAAAAGATACATAAAATTTAGTGATGAGGATTTTTCTGATAATGAAGAGGAAGTATTCTCTTTTCTGATTTATCTGATGAAGAAGAATACATTTTGGATGATATCACTGAAGAAATTGCAATGTTACGGAGCATGATGATCAAGACTTCCAACTTCATTCTTTGCTGTGTAACATCCGTATTTCAATAAGAGTATTCATGTTAGTGCTTGCTGTGATTTGCACCAATAATAGATGATGAATCCAACCACTTTTGAACAAAATTTCAGATGTGATGCTAGCAGAACACATTTTATATGCCATTTGACATATATATGCATTTAACAGTTGTCCAAAAAGAAAAACAAAACTAAGGAACCTTTGTGACAGTGTTTACCACTTTTATTGTCATCGTTGTTTGGGGGCCATATAAAATGTTGATTGTGTCATCTGTCTAAAGGAATTTTGTCAAACACCATTCAAGAAACCAAAAACTTCTTTCTGGAAATACCTGTTATAAATCTACTCCACAATATTATTTTTCAAGATGGATTTTTTTAAAGCAAAATGCAAGAGTGGTTTAACAGAAATATAGCTGGTGGAACTTATAAGGACATCTGTGATGGGACTGTAATTTCAGCTAGAAATTATCTTAGCTCAACAATGATGTTGGGAAGGACAAACACAAATGCTGAAATATTTATCTTAAAGTTTTCTAATCTATAAAGTATTTCACTGTAAATATTGCCAATGGATTTATTGTTAACAAAAAAAAAGTGATATATAATGTTTTGCCTACATTGTACCTTTTCTATTTTTTTTTTAAGACCAACATTACACCTCACCAATTTTTCTAAGTCCAACATTACGCCTCATCAATTTTTCTAAGTCCAACATTACGCCTTACCAATTTTACTAAGTTCAGCATTACGCCTGGTTTTAAAAAGTTACGCCTGATACAAGAATTACGCCTGGCCCAAGAGGCGGAAAATGACACGTATTCCGTGTGTGCAAAGAGCAGGAATACGTGTCCTGCTCATGTACGCCTGGTAAAGACACGTAATTCTGAATTCCGTCTAGAAACCAGCTGGTTTCCATGTCTCATCCAGCTGGTTTACGCCTCACTTGTTCGTACGGGCGTGACCTTCATTTGATATATCAAATGGTATAACAGATTCTTTTTTTAATTAAGTTGTTTGCATGATAAAAGTACAAATTTTAAAATTGTTATTTAATAGATACATTGATGAATATACATGTAGTATGATTAAAGATACCAAAAAGGTTAATATATTATATAATCAATTATTCAATTTAACACATGCCATTATGAAAAGGGCAATAACTCTTACTCATGTTTTGTCATTCATTTTCTATAAAATATTTCAGATGTACATCATTTCTCTGATTTCCAAAATTTATATAAATAAATTTTAAGTAACATTTTTATTGAAACAATTATAATTAAATTATGCCATTTGAACCAGTTTTTTTTTTTTTTTTTTTTTTTTTTTTTTGTAATAAATAAATGCTGTTTACAGAAGATATGTGATTTTGTGATGTTAACATGTACATAAATGTATTTCAAATTCTGCTTAATATCTAACATCTTTAAAAAAAAAGGTAGCAACCTTTACATTTTTTGATTTAGTTATCATATTTGTATTCTACTTTAAACCTGTAAATAAGCAAAGGTGAAGGCCAGCCCCTTAAATTCAAAATTTACAGCAGATAATTTTATCAAACAAAATACTTTCACAGTGTTATAAATACATAAAACAGCAAGTATATTAACATAATTAAAGTCACATTCCCTTACATATGACTTGAAGTCAATGTCGGCTAAACGTTAAGGTTTGGAGTCAGCATGGATTTATTTGATACAAAGAAAATAAACATGATATGAGTGTGTTAAAATGAATTCAATATGTGTTTCATGATTTTTGCACCATTTTGGAACAAATAATGAGAGAGTGTGAAAAAAGAATTCCCACAACTGAAGGTGATTTTTCTGTACAATAATGTTTAAGTGTTATAATATTTTTTGGAAAAGAATGGACAGTAAAATATTTATTTTTGATCATGTCAAGATTTTATTTGTTAACAAAGGAAAATAACATTTAATAATCCCCACATTCATATTATACAGTGTAATACCCTTTTATACTAATCAAGGGAAGCACTTCCACAATTATTCTAAAATTCTACAAGTGTATATAATCCATCTATCATGAAGCTGTCCTAAAAACAGTGAAATACCTGTAATTTCTTGCGGTTGGAACACGATATGCCAAGATTGTTTTGGGGTGCAGTTATTAAAGCTGCATTCCCAACCTCCATCAATAAATAGTTTTTTTTAATCATTTAGCCAAGTCACAATCAGGATTTTTTTAAATTAAGGTAGTCCGTTCCCTCAGGTTCTGAAAATCAGAGGTCGAGTAATTGAAAATGCTTACAAAAATGTCTCTCAATTCGGAAAGTAATATGTATTTACCCATGGTATTTCTCCAAAGTTCATCATATAAAGTTATACATAACCATATCATATGAGGAATATTATCAAATCTCAAATATTTTTTTCAGAAAATGCAAATAAAAGTACCTGCTATGCATTTTCTAATTGAAAAGTGATCAATAATTATCAATTGATGAAAAAAAAAATTACAGGTATATCCAGGAATTGTGAGAAAATTGCATGCTTTTTTTTTTACTTATCCTTTATATTTTGCTTTAAATTATTTAGTTCTTCTGTTTACTTCAACTGTTATATAATGCATATAAAGCTTACGCTGTCATTGCAATTATTTAGGTATTTAACAGATTACTTCTAATTTCATTTCATGCCAGTACACATTGGTATCTGATGCTAGATTAAAGAAAATTCAATTTCTCTCAGAATATTTTCACTTTTTCAAACTTTTATGGGATACCATATGTCAACTTTTTACAAGACCATTTCTGAAACTTCAAAGAACCTTGAAACATTTTGAAAATTTTTGCACAAAAAATTTTAATTTCAAGCTTCATTTTGAGATTTTTTAAATTAAATAATAATTTTAAGAGTTATCGTTCCTGGCTATGGAGCATATCCTTAATCAATTTACAGCAGAAAATTTTATCAACCAAAACGTGTTGTTATAATTTTACAATTATAGACAATAGATCATTAACAAAATTGAAGTCACATTCCCTTTCATATGACTTGGAAGTCAAAGTAGACTTAAAGCGACAGTACGGCTGCAAAATGTGTGCTTTTTCATCCAAATTTACCCAATATGTCATTAAGAAATAAGGTATAAAGTTGATGTAAGCAGTTTGAGAAACAGAAATATTCTCTACTCAAACAAAATTAACGTAATTAGAATCTGCCGGAAAATCAAGGGTCGTACGAACTGGAGCAATCTTAGATCTGTTTATTTGTACCACGTGAATTCCAAAACGGCACGTGCCTACACTATAGAGTTTACAGTTATAATGAATATTAGGTGAAAGCAATTTTCAAAAACACAAATTATCATAACTTTCTGATAAAATAATCTAAAATAATAATCGTAAAGATTTTAGTCTGCATTCAGGCGAATTTAACAGAATTAAAAGTACAAATGTTGACGTTTTGTGTATTGGGGTCCGAGAAAGGAAAAACCAACTAATCATACGTTATCGCGGCAAATGTCAAACAAAATATTTTTCTGCACAATTAAAAAATATTAGCATTTCAAATGGCAACAATGTTTATAAGTCAAAGATGTATTTTTTATGTTGAGTTTACACTATTTTTTTTCTTTGACAGCGACAGAAAAATGAGAAATGATAACAAGTATCAACAAACCTGTCGAGTAGAACCTTCGAGAGCCCTGCTTGAGTGTCGCCGAGTTCCCGTTTCTTCCTTATCCAGCGATTATATTTATCCCCAAACTAAATTTTAGTCAGGAAAGTTGCTTTTTCAAGTTCTATTTCAGTTTCTTTTTATTTTTAGTCGACTTTGTCAATGTAGCAGGCCTACCGGGATTCTCTCTCTAACCATGCTGTTTTGTTTATGAAAACTACGCATGCGTGCATAGCATGGAATGTGGAACCCCGAACACGTTGCGATGTATATATTTACGTCCCATAAATAACTATTAATTTTAATGAAGTAATCCAAATTAATTAATTGTAAAAGTTGTAATTTTCTGAAAGTTTATACATTTATGAGTAGTAAAAAAATGCCAAATCTTGTCGGAAAATTTTATCTAGTCAGTTTTTGATGAGATGCGCCGTACTGTCACTTTAAGCAAGGTTTAGAGTGGATTAATTTGATACAAAGCATAGAAAAGTGCGTTAAAATTCATATTCAACACATATATACATGTACATGTACTTCATGATCAGATAATTTGAGAGGGTGAAAAAAGAAAACACTAGCAGTAGAAATATGTGACAATCACATATATTCCTGTAAAATATATCATATATCTCAGTCAGCTAACAATTTATCAATATAAGTTACACTTTGAGAAGAGAGAAGATGCATGTAATTTGAAAACAGAATTTATCATTGACGCACATTTCCAAAATATCATTGTTATGCATGTCTCTAAATGGGAGTGTCCATTGATCATGATAATATCTTTCTTATTTTTTCACATATGCATTACAACATTAGTTAGAGATGTTACTTGTACTCAATAGTAATGACATTGTAAGACAATTAACGGATTATTATTTCAAATATAAAAAAATCAATTTTTTCCCCTAGATTCTATATAAACCCATCAAAAACAATATTAATACATGTACTATATGAAAGATTTAAAAGAAATACCCAGATACGGAATAGACATGTTTACCATATACACTGTAATGATTATTTTGATAAAATTGTATATATATACAATATACACATAATTATATATATGAAGGATTTCTAATAGTTGTGGTTGGACATGATTTTTACGAGTTGATGGTATCAACTCATGTTATGTGACTTGTAAGGGATTCCCCAATGTATCGAAACTAATCACATTTTCGTTTGAGTACTTTGCGTGCGGGTTCTTGTATAATATTGGTTTATTTACAATTTCCGTAATCTACAGAACAAGAATATGTTTCCTGATATGCTTTGAAGTGTTTATAAACTTATATATTTATTATTGATTTTAATGGAATTTGTGTCTATCCGCTAGAGAAAATAGTGTTAGGGACATGCGGTCAACAAAAGTGACATATCGTGCAAACAAAGTTTTGATTTATAAATCAATAAATGTTTAATATAATAAGAAGTATTTTGAAAACAGATTTTTAAAGAAAATTTACAAAATTGAACATTGTACAAACTAGGTTATTTTTACAAGATTGACGTGCTGGTGGTATATAAATAAACTAATATTCTTGCGCTGTTATGCTAATGAACAGAGCAGTTTTCCCGCGCTAGTGATGAATCGTTCAACACAGAGAACACTGCCTATGTTTGTAAACAAAGCGAGGAGTTTGCAGTAAAGAAGATCGAAGTAAACCAATTACTTATCTCAAACGGAAGAAATGAGCTGTACCAGTTGAAAAAAAAAAAATTTGAAATTAAAGTTCTGATTTTCTGTGCAAGCAACAAAAGATTTCGATTGCTTAAAGGGTTAGATTTTTTCAGCAGCGGACAACTTTGTGTTCCAATTTACTTTTCCTTGTTAAAAACAGTGTTGAAAATTCCCGTCTTCCACAATCTAGATCTGTTTCACAGCAAGCTTTAAATACAGCAATGGTCACTTACTGCGCCTGTGATTCTTATCTCATTAATTGTCAGCATAATACACCAGAAAGTGGTTTCCTTTAATATGTGCAGCTGTGTTTTGCTATCAGATACTGACCATGTGATAAAGTGAATTAGTACTGTGAAGGCAATAAATAAAAACAAAATCAAAACAAGAGGCCCATGGGCCACATCGCTCACCTGAGCACATTGGCAATGCAAAAGCACAAATCAGTTCAGTATTGAAAAGATTACGGGGGGGGGGGGGGGGGCTTGAATTTTAAACTACCTGATGATGCTTCCATGTCAATATACAATTTGTTTCAACAAATGGCTTTGTTGTACTTGAGAAGGTTTTTTAAAAAAATTCCATATTCCTCTGTAAAAATTTGATCCCCCATTGTGGCTCCTCCCTATTCCAGGGGTCATCATTTGAACAAACTTGAATCTACACTACCTGAGGATGCTTCCATATCAATATGACTGAACATAGCTTTTCTGTTCTTGAGAAGAAATTTTTTCTATATGTTCCTATGTAAAACTTTCGATCCCCTTATTGGGCCCCACCCTACCCTCGGGGGTCATCATTTGAACAAAATTGAATTTACACTACCTGAGGATGCTTCCATATCAAAATGACTAAACATGATTTTCAGTTCTTGAGAAGAAGATATTTTCCTATATGTTCCTATGTAAAATTTTCGATCCCCCATTATGGCCCATCCCTATCCCCTGGGGTCATCATTTTAACAAACTTGAATCTACACTACCTGAGGATGCTTCAATATCAAAATGACTAATCATGGCTTTGCAGTTCTTCATCAGAACATATCTTCCTATATATTTCTATTTCAGACTTTTATCCTCCATTGTGGCCCCACCCTACCCCAGTGGGTCATGATTTGAACAAACTTGAATCTACACTACCTGAGGATACTTCCACATAAATATGATCAATCAGGACTTTGCTGTTCCTGGGAAGAAGATATTTAAAGATTTTTCCTATATATTTCTATGTAAAACTTTGATCCTCCATTGTGGCCCCGTCCTACCCCCGGGGGGTCATGATTTGAACAAACTTGAATCTACACTACCTGAGGATGCTTTCATATAAATATGACCAATTAGGGCTTTGCTGTTCTTGAGGAGAAGATTTTTAAAGATTTTTCCTTTATATTTCTATGTAAAACTTTGATCCTCCACTGTGGCCCCGCCCTACCCCCAGGGGTCATGATTTGGACAAATTTCAATTTACACTACCTGAGGATACTTCCATATAAATATGATCAATTAGGGCTTTACTGTTATTGAGAAGAAGATTTTTAAAGGTTTTTCCTATATATTTCTATGTAAAACTTTGATCCTCCATTGTGGCCCCGCCCTACCCCCGGGGGTCATGATTTGAACAAACTTAAATCTACACTACCTGAGGTTGCTTCCATATAAATATGACTCATCATGGCTTTGCTGTTCTTGAGAAGAAGATTTTTAAAGGTTTTTCCTATATATTTCTATGTAAAACTTTGATCCTCCACTGTGGCCCCGCCCTACCCCCGGGGATCATGATTTGAACAAACTTGAATCTACACCACCTGAGGATACTTACACGTAAATATGATCAATCAGGGCTTTGCTGTTCCTGAGAAGAAGATTTTTAAACATTTTTCCTATATATTTCTATGTAAAACTTTGATCCTCCATTGTGGCCCCGCCCTACCCCCGGGGGGTCATGATTTGAACAAACTTGAATCTACACTACCTGAGGATGCTTTCATATAAATATGACCAAATAGGGCTTTGCTGTTATTGAGAAGAAGATTTTTAAAGATTTTTCCTATATATTTCTATGTAAAACTTTGATCCTCCATTGTGGCAACGCCCTACCCCCAGAGGTCATGATTTGAACAAACTTGAATCTACACTACCTGAGGATGCTTCCATATAAATATGACTCATCATGGCTTTGCTGTTCTTGAGAAGAAGATTTTTAAAGATTTTTCCTATATATTTCTATGTAAAACTTTGATCCTCCATTGTGGCCCCGCCCTACCCCCGGGGGTCATGATTTGAACAAACTTGAATCTACACTACCTGAGGTTGCTTCCATATAAATATGACTCATCATGGCTTTGCTGTTCTTGGGAAGAAGATTTTTTAAGGTTTTTCCTATATATTTCTATGTAAAAATTTGATCCTCCACTGTGGCCCTGTCCTACCCCCAGGGGTCATGATTTGAACAAATTTGAATCTACACTACCTGAGGATGCTTCCACTTGAGTTTCATCTTCCCTGGCTTTGTGGTTCTTGAGAAGAAAATTTTTAAAAGATGCTACTAATTTTTCACTAATTTTTCAGTATCTCCCCTTGAAAGAGGGTGTGGCCCTTCATTTGAACAAACTTGAATCCCCTTCACCCAAGGATACTTTGTGGCAAGTTTGGTTGAAATTGGCCCAGTGGTTCTTGAGAAGAAGTCGAAAATGTGAAAAGTTTACAGACGGACAGACGGACAGCTAGACAGATAGACGGACTACAGACAAAATGTGATCAGAAAAGCTCACTTGAGCCTTCGGCTCAGGTGAGCTAAAAATTAAGCGGGTGTTACTGATAAATTAAATGTGAAATGCATATTTATAAATGTGAAGAGATTAAGAAATCAAATTAATTCAAGAGTATAGACAGATCATGTAAATAGTCAATATCATGTCATTGTGATGAATTTGAAGTCTTCAGTCGAAAAGCCGAAAGAATTGAAATATCAAACGTGCATACATGTATCAATGAAAGTGAAGTAGTTGAATTTCAAGAAAGGCTAAACCGAGAGAAATGATGTATAAAATGTGCATATCAATTAAAGTCAAGTAGTTATATTTATTTCAAGAGTGACAAAACCAACGAAATGACATATAAAATGCTCATTTCAGTTAAAAGTCAAGAAGTTGAATTTCAAGAGTAGCTATAACAAGATAATTAAAATATTTATTGTGCATATCAATGATCATAAAAGACAGGGTGCTGAATATCAAGAGTGGCTAAATCAAGAAAATTGAATTATAATACGTGCATGTAAATTTTGAAAGACAAGGAGTTGAATTTCAATAGTAACTAAACCAAGAAAATTGAATTATATAAGATACATTTAAATGAAAGTAAAAGATATGAATTTTAAGACTGGCTTAATCATGAGAATTGGAATATATTGATGTGCATTGAAAATGTCAAATTGTTTGTCAATTTAAGAAAGCAGTGAAAATGTTCAATGAACATGTTAATGAAATAATTCAATTTGCGCTATTTGTGAGTAATAATTCTCTACTTGAATGTAATACTATTGTAGATTTTGCCAATTAGTTTGAGATATGTGTGTTTAAAGCTTTTTCTTGTTTTTGTCTATTTAGGAGTTGTTTTAGTTCTGTAATATGATTTTATACAACAGTTGTGCCATTTTTCCCTATATGAAATTTCTAGTCACTTGATATATAATATTTCTGTCAAATGATACTGTGCCCAACCCCTGCGAGATGATATTCATGACTTAAAGAACTTTTATGAGTTGTTCATCATTGTTCATGAATGCTCATAAAAGATTCATAATAGTTTCATAAAAGTAGTTCATGAATTTAATTCATGAACACATTCATACTGAAAAAAATTTATACTTCATGAACAATGATGAACCTTTATGAAATTCGAAAATCTTCAACATTACACAGCAACACAAGTTTCATGATTATTCATGATTATTCATGACTCAATACAATTTAAATTCTATAATGATTCAAATTTATTGATATTGAATTTTAAGTACAATTTTAATTAACTGAGTGTTCTCCATTGGTAATTGCTTAACAATACATGTATTACAATACTGTTCAATGTTGAAATGGAAAGACTAAATAGACAGAAAAGCTTGCTGGATTTTTTTTAACATCATTATAGACCATCAGTAATAAGTTGCAAATCAGGGAATTTACGTAAATTTACGTCTTAAAATGCAAAAGATTTATACAATTTTGGTACATACACATTAACATGAATTGTATTTTCTCATGTCCATTTAAGAAATACATGAATCTTCAATGTTTTCAAGTAATGATAACCATCTTTCACAGTCCAGTATGTTAAAAAAAAACTATTTGATCCCTAAAACTTATAATTTATTATTTAAAAAAAAGCCTCCATGCCTATTGCAACATTTTTGTTCATGGGCATAAATGGTTCTAAAATTTACAACATATATATTTATTTTTTTTTTATAAGGTAACATCTTGAAGTAGAAAATAAAGATTGTGAGGTTAATAAACATGTTGCCGATCATCTGAAAAGATATATTAGTCTTGTCTATGATGTCAGTTTCAAATTGTGTGCTTGCATGAGAAGATCCAAAACAACTTGGTTCCATAAGAATCATACTCCTGTCAATTCTCCTTCACTGATAAACATAGCTGATTCTTGTCGCTGATTCTTCAGTCTTTTGGGATATTTCAGTTCTAGTTGTTTCTTTGTTAGACCTGTAAAAATTGTACGCTCTTAATGAAAGTTATATTTTAAATGAATAGACATTGACAAAAAACAAAACAAAAACAAACAAAACATTCAGCAACTATCTGCATAGTTTCAAAGCAGGTAATCTATACGTTTAGTATGTCTGTGATGACTTAAGTTTCAATTTATGTGAATAATTTTGATGTATAAATAGAAACACAATCGTTTTCCCTGAATTCAGTAAGCTAGATAATTAAAAAAAATGTTAAGTTTAAATACTTTATAAAAATATTTCCACATAATATCGGTACTTTTTGCCTACTAAGTAATCTGTGAGGACACGGATTGTGTCAAACTCTGTCAACTAAAAACACTGTATACATAATTTTAAATCGTATTTTATCTCCCTCTTGTTTCATTCTTGAGAAAAAAGCAAATGTCTTGCCAATCTCATTTTGAAATTCGAACAAACCAAACAATAAATAGGGCCATAAAAATATAATTAATTTAAGAACATATGAAACAACAACCTTGCAGCTTGCAGGTTGTGCACACGATATCCATCCCCCGATTGTAACATGTATAAAACAGATGAAAACTTACTCATGTTGTTAGCTGATGAATGCAGGCGGAACAGTGCTGGTCTTTCTGTGGATGTTGTTTGGATGGTGTGCATTTAAAATATAACCTCCAATGCAGTCTATATTGTAAAATCTCAAGTTTACAAGCTTCTATCGCCCACCGAAAAACAAAAAGGCCGCCATCTTTTTAGCGGGTGGCGAGGCAATTCGTATCAATAATTTTTCACACCCTTTTAATTCAAAGATTTTTTTTAAAGTTTGTAGAAATGTTGGCATAAATATAATTAAAAAAGTAAAACTTTATTTAATAGTACCAGTTCACGATTAACTAGGCCTATTTATTTACCATTTTTTATCAAGGTACCCCAAACAAGAATACATTGGCGGCCAATTAATATAACGGGTACGATTTGAATCGCAACCTCAATCGTTTTTAGAAAACGTCGTTTGATTGGACGCTTCTGGTAGCTGATTTATAACATCATTACTGATTAGTTAAGCAGTTACGCGAGCGCCAAATTTTCAATAGATTGGAAGGAAGATGTGCATTGCATTGTCAGAAGATTGTCGATAGACCTAGATTCTGTCAACATTTTTTTTAATGGAGAGTTAACTATTATATTCATCGAAAGGAAGAACTGCAATACAGAAAGCATGTGGTAAGAACATAATTCTTTTGGTTCCAAATTTGTTGATTAGCACACTTGGTGCACGTATGCCAAACAAACGTGATTTTAAAAAAAAAATAACTCGGAAAGAAACATCTTCGCTAGCCAAGGGTTTCTGATATGCTACTCTCCTCATAAGCCCTTGGCATACGGCGTTAAAAAAAGTTGGGATTTTTTTCTCAAGTTGTGATTGGAGTTGATCGACATCGTTCGACCAATCAGAAAAAGTTTTTTTTGTAAATGACGATATTTGCGTTCGGGATATATCTTGACTCTTTAATATCGGGAATGAAAAACGCAAGCAAACAACGATCCGTAAGATTACATGCCATTCTATGAATATAGTTATATGGTGTCATCCAATATCTTAAGCTACTTGCAAAATATGTGATAAAGAATCTATACTGAAGATGTAGATTTGCATTTTAACATGTTTAAATAACAAATTAACATAATTCAATAACTTCTTGTTAATTATTCTTTAAAAACATTATATCTTTAAATACGCTTTTTATTTCTGTCGATGACGCAATCCGTGCGAACCTGGTAAGAATCGTGATCACGTGACGAAAACAATCCCGTCTTTTGTCAGCACCGTATGCCAAGGGTTTATGAGGAGAGTAGCGTATCAGAAACCTTTGGCTAGCGAAGATGGGAAAGAAATATAATTTCAGTTATTGTTAAATGAAATGAATTTTAATGAAATATATTTTAATTTTTTTTTTTAAAAAACTTGTGTGTTTTGGTCTCAGAATATTTTTTTTATATTTTATAATAAAAATTGGATGGGGGGGGGGCATACACACCCCCGTATGCCCATGGACAAGCTCAAATTGAAGAAAAAAAGGAAACTTGATTCTAAATTGAAACTAAAATCATTTTTAAATTTTCTTTACTGATTAGAACAAATTGACTTTGACTCGTCTCTGAGGATTCCTGACTCTTTATAAATTAAAGACCAAGTATTCTTTATAAAAGACTGGTAATTCCTATATTTTTTTCTGGCCTCCAGTTGCAGCATCACCACAATTCCCATATTATTTAAAAGTATCCTGTTCCCTGTAATATTTATTTCTATTTGGCATATCATTTATATACATGTATATGTAATTTCAGGGAGAGTGAAATGAAAAACAAGGCCTATTGTAAAAGAGCTAGAAAAAAAAACCACGTCATGATTTAAAGGATGGATTTCAATTTTGGATGAATTAGTGAGTGATCCAGCAAACACCCATAGAGAAAAATTCATTTTTGGAATGTCAAGAAGCAAAGTTGACAGGGATAACAAATGCACCACAGGCATCTGACTTACTTGAACGTGCCATAAGAAGAACACAAGCGTTGTTTAAGATTCTGAAACTGATCCAGGCTGTACATGTAATTGTTTAAGAGTGTGTTGGCTTAAAGCTGTATACATTTATAAATTCAATGAATTAATTTAATACATAGCATTTAGTTTAGAATATTGTAGCCATTATTTATATATTAGGCCAAATAAAAAAATATGTGTGGTTCCGGTTACCCGACCGTCCCTATTTTATACTCCCCGACCCTAAACTTTTTTGACAATTTTCATATTTTTTCAGGAATTTTCCCCAATTTCCATCAATGGCTCCGGTTTAAGTTTTAGTTTCAGCAATGACAGCCTCCTTGCACAACATAGTGCAAGTGTTTATTAGTGTTAAATCCAAAGCAAGCTAGCATGTAGGTGTCCCCTACCAATACTGACTAGTATTTTATCACACAACATCTAAATGTCATTTGCAAAGTAGTGATAAGTATTATTTAGAATAATTAAGAAAATCATTTTGTTAAAAAAAAAAAATAATAAAAAAATCCCTACCTACCTTCCCTAATTTTTTTGGAGGTGTAACCAGAACCACACATATTTTTTTGTTTGGCCTTATCAAATTTTTAAATAGAATGTTTATGTACATGTATTTTGAGGGTACTCACAGTGGTTTTGTCAATTTGGCCTTCTGTTAAATTACGTAATTCAAGAATAATGTTCTTAAAAAGTTCCTGAAATGTTCATGAAAGATCTAATGAAGCTAAAATTCACAGGACACTATGATTTCATGAATTCTATAAGGAAGTTCATGAATTTTCAAGAGTAGTAAGTAATTCATGAACAACCCACTATTCTTGAATATTCTTGAACTTGGTTTTCATGAATAAAATTCATGAAATCATGAGTGTCTAATTTTAACTTCATAGGATCTTCATGAATATTTCATGAGCAGATTCAAGAATATATTTCATGAACTTTTCTTAAAAGTTCAAGAATTATTCTTGATACTCTCGCAGGGGAACAAGAGGCCCAGGGGCCACATTGCTCACCTGAGCACTATGGCTAGGAAAAAGCAGAAATCACAGTTCAGTCTTGAAAGGTTGAAAAGTTTAAATAAAAAAAGTGGTTCGGGGGGGGGGGGGGGGGGGGGGGTGTCAAGGATTGAACAAATATGAATCTACATTATCTGAGGATGGTTCCATTTAAATATGACCAATCATGGCTTTGCTGTTCTTGAGTAGAAGATTTTAAAAGATTTTACCTATGTATTCCTATGTAAAACTTTGATCGCCCATTTTTTTTGGCCCCACCCGACCCCCGGGGGTCATGATTTGAACAAACTTGAATCTACACTACCTGAGCATGCTTCCATATAAATATGACCAATCATGGCTTTGCTGTTTTTGAGAAGAAGATTTTTAAAGATTTTTCCTATATATTCTCATGTAAAACTTTGATCGCCCATTGTGGCCCCATCCGACCCCCGGGGGTCATGATTTGAACAAACTTGAATCTACACTATCTGAGGATGCTACCATATAAATATGACCAATCATGGCTTTGCTGTTCTTGAGAAGAAGATTTTCAAGGATTATTCCTATATATTCCTATGTAAAACTTTGATCGCCCATTGTGGCCCCACCCAACCCCCGGGTGTCATGATTTGAACAAACTTGAATCTACACTACCTGAGGATGCTACCATATAAATATGACCAATCATGGCTTTGCTATTCTTGAGAAGAAGATTTTTAGAGATTTTTCCTTTATATTCCTATGTAAAACTTTGATCGCCCATTGTGGCCCCACCTGACCCCCGGGGGTCATGATTTGAACAAACTTGAATCTACACTACCTGAGGATGCTTCCATGTAAATATGACCAATCATGGCTTTGCTGTTCTTGAGAAGAAGATTTTTAAAGATTTTTCCTATATATTCCCATGTAAAACTTTGATCACCCATTGTGGCCCCACCCGACCCCCGGGGGTCATGATTTGAACAAACTTGAATCTACACTATCTGAAGATGCTACCATATAAATATGACCAATCATGGCTTTGCTGTTCTTGAGAAGAAGATTTTTAAAGATTTTTCCTATATATTCCTATGTAAAACTTTGATCGCCCATTGTGGCCGCACCTGCCAGCCGGGGGTCATGATTTGAACAAACTTGAATCTACACTATCTGAGGATGCTACCATATAAATATGACCAATCATGGCTTTGCTGTTCTTGAGAAGAAGATTTTTAAAGATTTTTCCTATATATTCCTATGTAAAATTTTGATCGCCCATTGTGGCCCCACCCAACCCCCAGGGGTCATGATTTGAACAAACTTGAATCTACACTACCTGAGGATGCTTCCACATAAGTTTCATATTTTCAAGCACAGTGGTTCTTGAGAAGAAGATTTTTTAATGATGCCATTAATTTTTCACGAATTCTTAATTATCTCCCCTTGGAAGAAGGCGTGGCCCTTCATTTGAACAAACTTGAATCCCCTTTACCCAACGATACTTTGTGGCAAGTTTGGTTGAAATTGGCCCAGTGGTTCTTGAGAAGAAGATGAAAATGTGAAAAGTTTACAACAACAACGACAACGATGACGACAACAACGACAACAACGACGACAGACAACGGACAAATTTTGATCAGAAAAGCTCACTTGAGCCTTTGGCTCAGGTGAGCTAAAACCTGTTCCCGGTAGTTTTAATGATGATATTCTGTGCTCTGTGACCATTTCAATGATGGTAGTATCCTTTAATATTTTGTAAAAATACAAATTACTTTAAATGCAAGCTACATTGTCATTTTACAAAAAATCCTACAACTAATTACATGCGCAAATCTAGATTGGGGGGGGGGGGGGGGTCCGAACCTTCCTGGAATTTGCAGAGTTACTAAAAGTATATACTGAAGCAAAATAAAATGACATTGGACACCCCCCCCCCTTGAAAACGTGGACCCCACAACCACGAAATAGGTGTTTTTCTCGTTTTGGAAATGGATTTTAGGGGGGGTTTTTTGTTGTTTTTTTTTTGCATGTCAAGAAATTTTTGGGTTGGAAATTTTTTTCACTGGGGTGGAACCCCCCCCCCTCCCCTCCCCCCAGAAAAAATTCCTGGATCTGCACCTGAATTAGTATTACATTGTATTTGTTTTCTATATTTAAAGGTTCGATTTGTGATAAATTATTATACATTCCAGTAGATATTAAAAAAAAATAAAATATATTAAAAATGCGTGATAGAAAAGGTGGAAATAAAATGATACAATTTTATTTCTCAAAGAAAACAAAAAGAAAAGATTAAGTGATAGTTTTCATCATTGCACATAATATCACATAATCCAAATATGGATTAGAGACCTCAACTCATTTAAACATTATATAATCAATACCATCAACTCGTAGTAGTACTTTCAGTACTTTGATTAATTAAAATAATGAAAAAAGAAATAGGGGATATATCAGGGATTCAGCAGTCCTACCCCTTTTTCTTTCACAGGATGAAATTACACCATTCAGTTGACCAAATGGTAATTGAATGCCTACTGAATGGTCAATGAAAGGTCACTGAAAAGATCCTTTCCTGTGACTTTTCCATGATCTTTCAGTTACCATTCAGTCGACTGAATGGCAGATACATGTACATTTCAGTCGCCTTTCAGTTATCTTTCAGACGTTTCAGTTTTATCTTTTTATTAAATAATCGGCTTATTTTTTAACTAAAAATTTTATTTCACGTTTTCTTATTATAATGGTATTAAATTAATCTATTTATCTATTTTCAAATTAAAAAAATGAAAAAAAAAAAAAGTGAATGTAAGATAAAAAAGAAAATTCTTGCAGAAAGCCAGGGTCGAACTGTGTCCTCCCGCTTGGTAGTGTATGACCTAGCTTCTCCATTAGCCCACGGCATCTTGATGAATATCATGTGGTTTTAAAATCAATAAATTTGTAGAAATCGAATTGGAACACCCAGTTCACTTGTTGTATAGAGGAGGTGGGCATTGTGTATATATCTTGTATGCATTTTGTATATTCTATGTTAATTGCATGGAATTTTGGGGCAGGCTAATTAATTACACATCTCTTATTGGGATGACAATTATCGGCGACAGGCACCTGTTTTTTTTTTTTTTTCTCAAAGAATTAAAACTTCACCTCGGAGATCATTTTAAATTCTCTATACATGTAGATCTAGAAAATTATATAAAATAATTCTAAAACAATATCTTTAAAAAAGCAAAAATATCAAGCGATTTTAACAATTAAGAAACAGAATTAATTTTACAATATTAAGTTTCTTCCACTAAAGGCAGAAATAATAAATTCTGTTATGTCTATTTCCATGAAAACTAACTGTGTTAGATGGACATAAAAATAATGAAAAACTACTGAAAAAAATAAGAAAACTTTTTTTCTTGTTTACATTAAGAGAATTTTGACCGATATCCGATTTTTTTTTTTCAGATTGACTGATTGTTTATTCATATAACAACTTATTAAATTAAATATTTATCGCTGGTTTAGAGATTTTACAGAAAGACAAAAATAAGACAATTCTATGACTATGTCTGTTAATTAAATTCTGATACAAATATTTCATCATTATTTTTCATTATTTGAATAATTTTCTTTTTCTAAATCAATTTTCATGCAACTCCTTAGAAATTCGAAAATCATTTTGAATTTTATGAGTCCACGGTTGAATTGTAATCTTTAATATTAATAAAATTATTTTTAGACATAAACTTTATAGTTAATAATCACAATTTAACATTTTAGTAAACAACTGAAAGACAATGGAACATCTAAACATTACCACTTCTACGTATCTGAATTTTATAACAATGAGAAACAAAAAAAACATTTAAAGATGTGAATAATTTTATTAAAAATTCGATTGGAATAATTACTGATAAACATAATGAAAAGCTGATGAAAAGGTCACTGAATTACAACTGAAAGGTTACTGAAAGATGACGGAAAAGTCATTAAAAGGTGTCTGAAAGACCACAGAAAGGTCACTGAAACGCGACTGAAAAACGACGGAAAGGTCACTGAAAGATAACTGAAATGTGTCCCCTGAATGAGGACTGAAAGGTACCTGAATTGTACCCGCCATTCATGACTGAATAGCCACTGAAAAGTCAATGAAAGTCGCCTTTCAGTTTTAACTGAAAGGTCTTCTTTCTTCTGGTGTTTTTAGTTTTTAATCTTGATATCTTAAAAATCCTCGAATATCTTAAAGTTTAATCTCCAAGACAAAAGGTTAGAATGTATTACGTTTTAATTCTCTTTGTTCCGTTAACGTTTTCTTCCATTTTTTTCATCAAAGTAATTTTTTTTGCATTTCGATCATTGTACTTTTGTGATTCACACACAAACAAAAAAGTACATGTATGTCTAACATTTTCAAAAAGTATTCATAATTGATTGAAGTCAGCTGTTTAAATTCATGAACTAACATTCACAAGTTAGACTCTCCAATATGGTTCAAAACTGCATAGCTTTGCTTCAATTTCCATTCCTACTAAATGGAAATCAAAAAAAAAAAAAAAAGAATAATCAACCACAGACTTCACAGACAGGTAAAGTTATGCTGAATACAGAGCACCTGTCACTGAAGGTTTCTGTAAGGTTACAGGCTACTAAATTTACCCCTATTTCACTGACCACGCAATTAGTGCCAGTTTAAAAATGGAGGTTTTTTTCTCAAAAATTCTTGGGGATGTATATGGGGTGGAATCAGGTTATTTTAGGGCATAGATGGAAAGGAGAGGGTCTGAAAAAAATTATGAAATTGATAATAATGGGAAATTTTGCTTTTAAGTGTGTAGTAGGAAGGGTGTAAAGAGGCCCATGTTTACCCTTTCCTCGAAGGGAAAGTGAAATAAGCAGGGTAGGGGTTATTTGTGGTGCCATAGCTGGACTTGCAGACTATGAATTTTCCTGAGAGCCTGAAAAATTTTTTGGACTTGAATTTTTTTAACTCTGTGCCAAGTTTCAGGTAAGTAGAGCTGGTGTGATCTTTTAAATAAATTTTTACATTATAAAGGAATGTATAGCAAAATAATTGGTAGTCTGTGTCCTTTCACTAGTGAATGTTCTACAACTCTTACCAGCTCTTCTTCTCTGCTTCCCATCATCATGATTTTGGTGGAAGGTTTTAATTTCAAATCAGTTAAGCAGACATCATCCCCTGGAGGCTTCCCTAAAATAAGAAAAACGTTAATGTTACAAGTATCCCAATCAGTATCTCATTATTCCCATTTCATCTGGACAAAATAAAAAAGGGGGAGGGTTAAATTGTGAAATTGTTCAAGTATTTAAATCCCCTGTGTGTATAATAGTATATTTCCCTGGAATGTTCAATCTGAATAACATTATAGTCCTTGTTGATTATACTTGTATCTTGTAAAAAGTACTTGTGAAATATAATTCACTGACAAGCTAATAATCTATTGGAACATTATCAGGTTCCCAGGTCATTCTAACTACAGACAATGAATGATCATGTATCAATAATTGAACATGAAAAATTTATATCAAAGAAACTCTAAACACTTTCTACTGAAGAGTTCTAATTCCATGGTAGTTTTATGCAATTGGAGTTTTCTGCCCTTAGGTGCACAAGATACAATGTGGAGATCAACACAATTTGTAAAAGATTACTCTATATAGGCCTTATAGGTATGCAAGATTTTATTGGTAAAATGGCACATCATGATTATTTTTATTGTGTGATATGTATCGTGATATGAAGGCTTTATTTTGTGCATAATAATAAATTCCAGAATTCTGATAAAGTTCATTTTTTCATTCAGGCCTTTAAATTATTAAACAAGAAGTAGGAAAAATGTTTTAAAACAACTGTATCTCATTCAGCATTGAATTTTTTTTTATTTTTGGTAATGTAACAGCACCCGGCTGTGCTGACAAATTGAATACCCCACTAATCATGCTAATGCTGCATGCATGGACAGCTAGGTGCTGTTATATGACCGACGACATCCAAAAAAAAAAATACAAAAATACAAAAATACAAAAATGAAATAAAAATAAAAAAAAAAGCAAGGTTATGCTTTCATAGCATCATATTCATAAAAAAAATAATAGAGTTTGTTTAAATCGATAAAAACTGCATTTATAACTATGACATCATCATGAAATTTTTGGGGAATCAACATACAAAGTATCTCCCATGGTTTTCATCATGTTCATTGGGTATGATTTTTATCCAACAAGTTGTGTGTTTTCTATCCCCAGGCCTTGGCAAGGGGCTTGAAAACCTAAAACTAAATGAATAAAAATCCTATCCATGCAACCACTAATCATGGGAGATTCTTTTTTATTACCATGATTTGCTTTTATATAAGAACCCACTTTATTCGACTTCATCATTTTCCAAGCAAAAACTGTGTGACATCACAACTGTTGATGTGAAAAATTTATCATATGACTGATATCCACTGTATAAATGAGCAAACTTGATAAATCGTGATAAGAAATTTTTGGTTATACCCATCCCAAATATACTAAAAACTATATTATACTGACGTAAAGTAATTTAAACTCTTTATTTGCCTATTTCTAATGTAAGTAGGCAACAATGATTCTATCTGTTCACTAAGACTTCACTGTCTTTTAAGTTTGAACATTTTCTTGGGGAAATATAAACTGATAAATATCAGAATATGACAGAAACCCTAAATGTTACAAAGAGAACTAGATAAACTAAATATGTACCTTTATACGATATATTTTTTTTCTGTTAGTTTCACTAGTGGTTAGAGCTTCCTTAAAATAAAATTTAAAAAATTGTATAAACTATTTTAAAGGAAATACACATGCCTTTGAATTTTAACCCGAGTAATTTCTGTCTTTCTGGGAGTACACCGGTTGCATCTTGAATTGTTTTCTTTAGGTCTGCCACCGCGCCGTCTTTTTTAACGGTAAGTTTGTACTCTTGACCACTCCATTTTATCACCACAGTGTGGTCTGAGGGCTCATCGGCCATTATTTTTTATAGAACAAAGTCAAAAACAAAAGTTTTCGTTCGCAACAAGAAGTTTTGGTTGGAAAAATTCATTAACTTGTTCATCATTATGTCGGTTAGTCATAGTAGTGGAGTAACTCGTACAGTTACTGAATTTCATACGCTACGTTAGGCTTGAGTTTTTAATAATTTCCATACTAAATTTACCATGCGTTTACAGCGAGAGAAAATAAAAAAAAAGGGGGGGGGGGGGCTTGCTGTCTTACTTTAAGCAAAGTAAACACTTTCTTCTGCGTAAAATAAAGGTTTCAGTACTAACTCAGCCAATGTTTTTTTTTTTTTTTTTTTTTCAAATTAAGCTTGTTTAAACATACTAAAAAAAGAAAACTGATGTTAGTGTTTAAAATTAAATACAATGTATTATTTGGAAAGTGCTAACACAGCCGGGACTTACATGTAAGAATTATGTATTCATTAAAATCCTCATTTTTTTGATAATAGAATTTCTAATAATCCGAAGTTATTTAAAAATTTACTTCAAATAAATCACAATAGAAGCAACATTTTGTCAAATCACTGGAATGACAACATTTCTTGAGATATTTTACCACAAATTTCTCGATAATCCAAGAAATTGTTATATTTGATAAAAACAATAGTTTTTATCGGATCAGCATCAATATTAAAAAAAATATTGTAATTTAAGTGTGACATGAAAATTTAAGTTATATGCGCACAATGAATTATAAAGTCAACATTGATCTTGAATTTTAGAACTGATGTAAATGATGAACTATCTTTTACTAAATTCAATTATGTAATGATCTTTTAGAAAAAAAAAAAAAAGACAACTACACATTTTCTGGTTTAAGAACTGAAATAAATAATGAAATTGGACAAAAATTGATCATTTGCCAGCGATTCAACTATCTGTGGTTTTCAATAAAATGTATAGAGAAAAAATAAAATTATCTTCACTTTTGGCACAGATCTATACAATATCTAAATATTGCTAATATCTTATTTAAAAAATGTAATCTGTATAACTTGATAGATCCCTGATTGTACATAGATTGGAATTGTATGGATTATTGCAATACATGTAAGCCCCCCTCCCCCCAATTTTCGACACCTCAAAAGTATATCCGATCATTTTCTCATGACATTTCAAAACTGAAATACATTACTTATATTTATAAATTCCAACTCCTCATTTACACCGAAATTGACATGTCTGGGTTTATTTTCTCATTTTAGGTGGAAGTAGTGCCACCTGCATGCGCAGCAGTATATCATCCTCGAATCGGTTGTATTTCATTAAGATGGAAACTTGCAATTTTATTGAAAGGATCACGTCTTCTGCAAATACTCATATTTAAAATTACTTTTGGCTGATTTCACGAACTAGAATGCCGCTTAGCCATATCTTTGTTACATGTGTTTTCATGTGACTAAACATGTATTTATAACTCTGATATGTGTATTAGACTTGCCACCTACACGAGTGTAGACCATTGAATGGAATTCCTTCTTACCCATAATAAGATTACTTTTCCCCAAGTTTAAATATAGATTTTAAATGTCTTTGAGGTGACATGCTTTTGTTTAGAAATTAGGTTTGAATTGTAGTGAAAGAAAAACAAAAGGAATTTTAAAAGTGAAGATTATTTAACCCCCTCGCTACTGTTGAAATAAAAACAATCAGCATTAAAACTGAATGAAGCTATAGAAATCAGATAAACCAATCGCCAACAAATTTTCATTTAGCGGCGGATATTCTATAGATCTTCGAAACAAAAATATGAATTTTCTGTATATACCACAATATATTTTCAATTTTCAATATTTCGATTCAATTAAAATCTGTAATTAATTTGATTGGGCGTTTCAATAATTACAAGTGTATATAAATTCATTATACAACATTTTAAAGCATTAGAAATAATTATGTTTCAAGTGTTATCCAGAGAACTGATTTTAGGTATGTAAATGAGTTGACTCTTAATCATAAGTCTTAATAAGTTTGTCTTAATAAGACAAACTCAGAGAGTTTTCCCCTTTATTCTTTCATCAAGGACATTTCAAATCGACATCCTTAGCAAATTAGAACAGCTCTTAACCTTTCTCATTTCATAGTAGAATTGAATGTTTAATTTTATTAATTAATGTTTTTCAATATGCAATGCAGAAAAAAATCTATTAAGAATTTATTTCTTGCAACTAGTATTTAACCTACCGATGACATATTTTATAAGGTTAGGCATACACGATTTTGAGGTAAGGATTTTTCAATTATACTAGTACATGTGAAAAAAAAAAATGTTTTTTCTCTGTTGCCCATGCATTCATGAACTCTTGAAAACAACATAACTGAAAGTTCGCCACAGAAATACGAACGAATTACTGAGTATATATGCATAAAATAGAAACAATGTCTAAGATTAGATCTGTTTAGGGCTTCAGCACCATCAACCACACTAAATATGGTCCTACATGTATATGTAATAGGTACATGTATTTTGATAACATTTTCTTGCATTAAGTTGGAACACTTAGATTTTTATCGAGATAAATTTCTGTGGAATATACTTCAAGTTTCCATTTTTCTGAACTGAAGGCCAAACTCATGATACAGCAAGATTTAACTTTCTCCTTTCTTTTTAAAGGTGTGTTGATGTGCTTGCCAGTCTTTTCTGAGGCTGCGTGTGCAAATTACCAACTTTGCAAGAAAACTCGATTTCCATGGAAACGTCATGTGGTAAACTATGAAAGACCATGCAGTGGTGAACAAATCATAAATACTACTGTCTCTCCGATCCTAGAGGGAGAAAACTTTGTCCAATTAAAGAATAATTACTTAGCAAGTCTGCGTGAACTGTCCTGGCAGATTCAGAATTTAACAATATCCGTTGTAAGTACTTTGTGCTATAAGTAATCTTTGTACATACATGCACGAAGGGAAGCTAAGAAAAAATAATTGTATACCAAAGAAAAAAAAATCCACCTATTGGATTAAGAAATAAATATATGTGTGTTACATTTATGTCTTCAACCTTTATACATATATGTATTTTGAAACGCTCTTCCCAGGTTAATAGAATGCCTACGTACACCACAGCCAGCAGATCCACTGTAGTAGTAAAAGAGGGGAAGAGGTGTAGATCGGTAAATACTTACCTCCTTATTTTTAGTTTCATATTATAATTTTTATTTGTTTACCGCAACTCTACATGCTATGTTTCAGAGCTCTGTTATACTTAAATCCTTCGAAGAACTGACGGAAATTGGTCTTCAAATGAACATTATACACCAACATTTCTCCGTCGTAATGGCATTTCAGTGGAATGAGCGCCACCTGTTGGAAACCCTGTGCAATTTGAGGAAGATTTATTATAGACACGGTGGATCCGAGGACTTTTCGAACATTACTTTGAATGCTGTTACCAAATACTCACTGTGTATCAAACACAAAGCGAACTGTGCCAATTTCTATACTTGGTTATCCGAGAAACTCCAAAATCTTAATAACAAAATGGATCGTGTTTTTAAGTTATCTCGTAGATTCGTACTCCAAGGACAGTATTACATTTCATAGAGTACGATATAGAGGACATACATGTATAGACAGGAACGACTTCATTTCTGATGTGATACCCGGTATTATACAAATCCTACTTGAAAAATATAGCAAAAACTTATTTGTTCAACCAAGGCAATAAAATATGCATCCACTTATTTAGTTATATTTTTTAGATGTATTTATATACTGTTGTTTAGCATTCTGGATGTGATATGCAAGCATAGTTACATCAATGACAACTCATTGTGCCTTTGCGGCAAGATCAATTAAGCTACCATTTCAGTACCGTAGCAATAAAATCGCACGTAGGAAGGAATTTTATTGAAAGGATGGAGGGTGCAAAACCTAATAAAATTCCTTGAATAAATCAGAAAAAAAAAGCGCCCGATGCCATTGGGCCTATTCACTGGTTTACTCCACTTTTTCCAACTTTTAAAAAATCAGGTAGGAAAAGGTGTGGGAATAGGTGGAATACTTATGTAAACCAATTATTAAAACTGTATAACATATAATTACTGTAAAAACAGTGAACAGTGATTAATTAATTTAAAAAGCAGAAATTTAAGTGAATTAAATCAACTTTTTTCTTAAATCTATTTATATTATTTTCTAAAATTCTTAAATCTATCTAAATTATTTTCTATACTAAGGTGTACCTATTCAAAAAGCCCTTAAGTTCTTTCGAATGGACATCGGCAGCGAAATTTACAGTATATTATTCAATGTTGCTTGAATTTTCTGTAACGCATGTATATATCTTAACGACAAAACGACACAAATACAGCATATTATTACATTTTCAACAGTGAAATACTGTGATTTATTTCATTTTCAACAGTGAAATACTGTGATTTATTTATTGAATAAAAGTAATATTCTCTCACAGTGTGAAAGGATATCAAAGTAAGTAAAAAATAATTTCTGGCCTGTCATAAGATAGAGATAGTAACTAAGCATCTTGATAGAGCTAAATTTCTTCCCAAATATGTTGCTAAAATCCATGCTATGTAATGTTTTCAATCACACAACTGCTAAGCTATGACGATTCAACCGCTCAACTATGACGTCAAGCCTACATGTATATGACACTGTGTTAAGAAAAGACAGAGGCAAAGGGAAAATCAAAGAAAATGTAATAAACAGAAAATTCAACGTTTTTTTTAGATGAATATGGAATTTATTTCACTCGTGAGACAGGATTTTTTGATATTTTCACTCGTGCTTCGCACTCGTGAAAATATCAAAAAATCCTGTCCCACTCGTGAAATAAATTCCATATTCATCTACAAAACATTGAATATCCTCTATTTATTCATTGAATAAAAGCAATATTCTCTCACAGTGTGAAAGGATACTAAAGTGATATTCTCTCACAGTGCGAAAGGATATCAAAGTAAGTAAAATATAATTTCTGGCCTGTAATATAAGATTGAGATAGTAACTATAAACCATCTTGACAGGGACTAAACTGCAAATTTCTTCCCAAATATGTTGTTAAATCCAATCCATGTTACAATGTTTTCATCTCACAACTGCTAAGCGATGACGTCTCAACTGTGACGTCACAGCCTATTACATTGTGTTAAGAAAAGACAGAGGCAAAGGGAAAATCAAAGAAAATGTAATAAATAGAAAATTCAATGTTTTGTAGTTGGATATGGAATTTATTTCACTCGTGAGACAGGATTTTTTGATATTTTCACGAGTGCGAAGCACGAGTGAAAATATCAAAAAATCCTGTCCCACTCGTGAAATAAATTCTATATCCAACTACAAAACATTGAATATCCTCTATTTATATCTAATAGATGTATAGCGAACCCCCCAGTTGACAATTAATGAACGCAAACCCGGGGACCGTGTTTGTTAGGTAGTGTCTGATCGTGATGTGCCTGTAGCATACCGTATTCATAGTAAATTTAAGCTTCATTAATAAATAAAAAGAATCATGGAATATTCACAGTGTCATAGCTTTGTGTGCGTGATTACTGACACTGTGAAGATAACATGAATATTAAGTAAATTAAATTTTTCATATTTCTAAAATCTGGATACAAACTTTACAATTTCTACTATTTACATGTAGTACTAAATCTAAAACTTAGAGAAAAATAATCATCCTGCATTTGAACCACACATGTGTATTCTACATGTGACAGAGTAGACGTCAGAGCATATAATTTACATTGCTAGAATTAACAGCCAAAACCAATCTTAGACACGTAATTTATGAATAAAAACTACATAATTATAATTATTTTTGCTTGACCTAATTATAATATTTAATAAAATATCTTATGTTGTTTCTAAATGATGATTTTACGATCAAACATATAGTGCTTTTTTGTTAAATCTATAATACCGTCACATTTTCTTTGTATGCTGTTTGTGTGTGCTAGGCGTGTCCGTGTGTTAGAGAGAGACAAAGGTTTAACCCAATTAAGTTCCGGGATGTGTGTGCCATTCACTATGTGGTATTTATCTTAATGAATAATGATTACTTTTATTTATGTCAATTGGGAAGAAAATGCATTCTTTTTACCGAGGGGAATTAAGTAATAAAACAAACTCATATCAAAACCCCATCAGCACGCAGAACTGCTTCAATTAAGATGAGATCTCCTTAATCTTATTGAATTTCATTTAATCTTTTATCCAATCTATAATTTTACGTTGTTTCAATTCGACATAATGAAAAAATATAATTTTTTTCTTTCTTAAAGAGATTAAGAAATGTCAGTGACTGGGTTGTCCCAGAAACCTATATGGTCCTAATAAAAATAAGGTCCCCGGCATAATTTTAAAGTTTAATAAAACCAGGTGAAACCTATACAGAAACACGGTTTTGATTTTAGACACAGAGATACAAGTGCGGTATACAAACATTTGTCTGCAGGATATATGTCAAATTAAAGTAAATGCTGAGATTGACAGATTCTTTTCATATCATCTCAGAGTAGTGTTATATTTCATTATTCAATGCAGTAAGTTAAACTCTGTTAATTTTTTTTTTTATTTTACATTGCAGTATATGTATATGGGTTTAACGAACATCGTTTTAATTCAGATGCATTAAAAGTTCACAGGATGACATAGATCATCGTCCAACACAGTTAGGTGATGAAACTTTGAACATACATAAAAGCAATTTTAATTATAGGGTATGTTATTAATATATTTTAGAAAATTCCTGATTACAGTGTGTAATATCTGATTATTTGGATCAAAAAGGGAATGAAAAAGTTTTTTCTTACTTATTATCAAATTTTCATTTTAATTGAAATGTGAAGATATCGAAAAGTTTTCAAGCTAAAAAATTCTATGAAACTACTAGTATACATATTGTGAGCAGAGCTAACACGGACATATAAAGACATATCCCCTGTCGATCGCTCACGTCCACCATGTGTTCTTTTGTCATAATCGGGTAAATGGAGATCTATATCCCTAGAAAATTCAGTATGAAAATAATAGCATAACAACTTGTGTGGAAGACAAGTCAATTTTAGACATAACGACAGATTGTAGATGTTTTTACAAACAAGTTACTAATTGTATCAACTAGGATTGTCATTCGGATATTCGAGTACTCGACTGTCGTTCGATCATACCGACTATCGACTAAAATTTCTTTAGTCGGTTATTCGTTAAAAATGTGTTAACTAAAAGTAATTTTAAATTCAAGTTAATAAACTTGATTCCCCATTTCATTTATTTACAGATCAATGTTCTCGTAAGTAAAACTCAGGGTATGGTTTAACTGCTCAAAGAAAATTATTTGTATGTCGATTTATGTTCGACAAATATGCCTCCAAAATATACAGTTTTGACATACTTTAAAAGATGTCAGGATGGAAAAAAAGTACGTTATTAAGGTTATGTGAAACTGAACTTGTATTCTGCAGTGGAACATCAAATATGATGTATCATATGCCGAATCCGTCAAACATATATGTAGTGAACGCAGTCTTCAGGTGAGACTTTTCTTAAGTAAGTTCTCCCCAAAAATGCCAAAAAAGCAGAGCCGGAAAGAAAAATGCTGCTATCACAAGCATGATCATCAAGGATTGTCTACCACTTATTGTTGAAAATGGAAGGGACGTTCAATAATTGTTTTGTTTTGTAGATTCAAATTATAAAGTTTCAACCTGCAATTCCATAAGATCTTTTCATACTATCGTTATGAAAAGAAAGGACAAATACGAGCGTTTGATATCCTGCATTTAGATAAAATGTGCAGTAAATATTATATTAATTTTGAAATCAAATACATTGGATAAATGTAGATGTACAGTATTTATTGTACTACGTAAATGTTTACGATTCAGAAATTCGTTGTATAATCGTGATAGCGTAGGTTAAATATTGTACAACTAATGACATGAAAAATTAATTTAAATTTCAACGAATATTCGACTAGCGTTCGACTAAAGCCTCCAACTATTCGACTAAGCTGTCCGAATAAAATTGACATCCCTAGTATCAACCATAGAAATTGCGAAATTTTGACTTTAAATGAGAATCCCTTGTATTACGAACTTATCTGTTAGTAGTCAGCCTCGTTTAAGAAATTGTTCGCAAGAAGAACATGTTCTTGTATATCGAATCAACTGGGAGAGATAAACCCAATGTGCAAGTGATAATTATAGTATTTTGCCACTCAAAGAAGAGAAGTTGACGATAGAAAAGTTGAAATCACGTTTATCAAAAAGTTTAGTTGTTAGTCTGTCATCAGTGTCGTTCTCTAGTATAAAGTATCCAGATAAGAAGCAAATGTTTCAGACTCCATGGTGTCCTCTATTTTGAGTTCAATGTAGATATATCGAATTAAGTTTAAGTGTGAAAATTATTATTCTTAATTGATAAAATGTCATCGATATATCTAAATGTAGAATTTATTGAAAGCCACAGCAAGAGACATCCTCTTTTCATGTAGAAGTTTTAAAATAATCTCTGCTTAATTTGTCAGAAATACGGGGTGTAGACTTTCACTTGGAATATGGTGGAATACAAGATTGGATCTATGTTGGATAAAGAATATTACTAAAATATTCATGGCCTAAATTCCTGTGCTGGCATGTTCAATTTGAAGGAACAGACGAGTTAATTGATTTTAAACAAAATTAGTACACAAATATAGTCGTGTACAGGTAGTTTTGTTTGAAAAAGTCGTCAACCTAATTTAACTTTAATGAAAAAATAAAATAGAAAAAATACACTTAATGTTATATATATATATATATATATATATATATATATATATATATATATATATATATATATATATATATATATATATATATATATATATATATATATATATATATATATATATCAATCAGAGCATGCTCTTGCGTATCGAATCAACTGAGAGACATAAACCCCATATGCAGGTGATAAGGGTATATTGCTACATAAGTAAGGGAAGTTAACGATTGAAAAGTTCAAGTCATCACGTTCATCATAAAGCAAACCTTGGTCACAAAACTACGAACATGTAAACAATACAAATCTGTGAACAGGGCATAAAACAAGGACCCCCGAAAATTCCAGAGGAATTGTCCGGAGAAGACAACGTTACAAAATAGACAATATTTTTAAACACTTGCATTAATTGAAAAGACTTAGAGTTTGTACCATATTAGCTATAGGCAAAGAAAACAGATCAGCCGGATTAGACAAATTGTACTGTATTTGCTAACAAATACAGTACAACTAACAACAAGGTCATTATACCAACCGTAGAATTTACGAAATGCTGATTTTAAGTGAGGTTGTTGAAATCCCTGTAACATCAACTTATCTGTCAGGAGCCTCAGTTTAAAAATTGATAGTACTCAGGGCATTTTCTTGAGTATCTAATAAGTTGGGACACATAAAAACCCTTTTCAGTGATAGCAGAATATTACTACGTAAATTAGGAAAGTTGACGATAGAAAAGCTGAAGTCATCTCCTTTGTCATACAGTTTAGTTGTTAGTTTGCCCTTGGCGTCTATTGTCATTAAAACATTAAAATATGAAACAGATGTAACAGACCTTGTGGTGTCATTTATTTCGAGTTCACTGGAATACGTCGAGTCGATATATGCATGGAAATGACTATTGTTAATTGAAGAAACTGTCGTCGATATATCTGAATTTTGAGGTAAGGGCCGCAGATAGCGTTTTACTCCTAATTTTTACGAGAAATGTCATCATCTAAATATGATTTAATTTATTTGTGAGATTTACTCTTTCGTTATAGCTTTGATTGGATTTTGTTACAGAAGCACAGATACATGTGGTTAGATAGAAGACTACTCAGTCTATGAAACTGCGAATATTTCACCTCGTTGGAAGAGACATAACTGCTTTGAACGTGATATTTTTTAAAGTCCGGAAATAAGTACCGGAAGCTGCCTTTATTTAAAAAAGAGAAGACTTTACAATGTAAGATTTAAATGTAAACATTTTTTTTTATCACTCTGCAAATAAAATCCTTAAAACATCTCGATCAATTAAAACGATTTTCCTTTCGGAATTATAAAAAGGAAACAAAATATTAAGTAATTACAGTCGTCTATTTATTTCATTCAGAGATAAATGGATAGCAATCTGATATATGTATATACATAAATCAAGTACCTCTAAGCACGAGAAACTGTTCCAATTAAGATTTAATTCTTGATAATATTATTGATATATACATATGTAGAAATCGTTAATAGGATCCCCAATTTTTTTGTACTTTAATAATTGACAATTATAATATTTTCATTCTCAACAAATGTCACTGACCCACTTGTCCCAGAAAAGTATACATGACTTAGATACCCTCTATAAAAAACAAACGTCCCGACATGATTTTAAACATTAATAAAACCAGATGAAATATCTTCATAAGAGTGGCTTTGTTTAAGAGACAGAGAGAACCTATGTACCGGTATCTGCAAGATACTAGCATATAAAAAATAAACGCTAAAAATGACAGCTTTTTAAAATATCCTCTCAGATTCGTAATTCTTCATTATTCAATATCAATATGTATGGTAAAATTCCATTCAAAATTTTATTTTACATTTATTTTCAAACAACATGAGAAATGAATGTCGTTTATATACAGATCTACATGTACTGGAGGTTCACATGATGACAACTATATATCATTGTTCTAATCTTTAAACATAAATATAAAACATTTTCATTTATACAAGATCATTAGTACTAGTATATGAGATACGTACATCTGTATTTGAAAACATGATAAATAGCTGGTAACTTGTGTCAAAAATGGAACAAAAGTTGTTGATTACTGATTATCAATTTGTCGAGGAAAATTAAGATACAACTTGATATAGTCATTCACTGATTTTATTTCGAAAAATTGACACAAATATGGTATGTGCCGAAAGAGACTTTTTAAACTGTGAGTTATGTTAATTAAAAATGTAATGATGCTTTTAAACTGATAACAAATTTATATTTATGTTAAAACCTTACTAGTAGTCCTAGGCAACATAACAGCTCTGTTTGTTTCCAACATTTATAACAGAAAACATGTTAAGTGTAAAAAATGTAATCCATAAAACAATTACAAAAGAATTTGACTGGGAGACATACCAGCATCAAGGAAAGCTTGTTGACATATAAACTGTTTCTTGACTAGAAATGCAAGTCACTAAATTATTACACAACAGTGGTCTCCCAGCCACAATATTGTTACAACACACAGATGCGATAATGCGACATAATACTACATCAAACTTTATTGGAAACAAAAGTGATGCATTGAAAACGTCATCAACCCAACGAGTTGAAGCACCTCTCAAAATGTAATTTATATTAAAGGAAAAGATCAAGGCTAAATATGCAAATATGAACAACGATGGTTGTAAACAAATTTAACATGAGGAATATCTCCGTTTCACAAAACATACTAGTAGTGTGTTAGAAACAACATCCTCTAAATAACTTACTCTTTTCACATACAAGTAAATTTGATACGGCCTAGTCAAACATTTTAACTTGGTATTTGGGTTTGAAGTCATATCTATTAAACAGGCATGGCTCTGACAGGATTTGTTACAGACAAACAGATAGATAGAGAGCCATGACAAATCATGGATATGTTTCTTTTCATTCAAAGGGATTTATCTGCGTTTTAATTATTGATTTTTGAATATGTAATTAAGGGACTCTACCTTTTTTAAAACAGAAAAAAAAGACGTAATAAATTGAACGAAGATGTTTATATTTTCTAATTCAGCGAAGAACACCCTTTTAAAAAGTCAACACACACACACACACATTTTTTTTAAAATGGTATATAAACATTGAAAACAAAACTTTAGAAAATGGCAGTTGTCAATATCTGTTGTGATTTATATCATTAAGAAAAAAATATATTCTTTTTACTTGGGAAAATTTAATGATATAATTCATATCAAGTTCCTATCAACACACAGAGCTGTTTCAATTTAGATTTAGATCTCGATAATTTAACTGAAATGTACCATGAGGAAAAGGTCAATTTAACTGAAATGTACCATGAGGAAAAGGTCAATCAGATCTGAAATTTGTTTTTATGATTCAGAATTATAACATTTTCATTCTTAATAAATATAATTGTCCCACTTGTCTCAGAAAATTATAAAACCAAAGCCTCCGACATAATTTTAAATTTGAAGAACCAGATGATATTAACACGGTTAACAATTTAAAGACGGGGATATATCCACTGGATCTGCAAGATTTATCAAAAGTAAAGGCTAGAGCCGACCAATTTTTAAATATCATCTTAGAGTACTTACAGAATTATTATTTTCTCATTTGATCTTTACAACCGTTAAATCAGCATTAACAATCGCAAATAAACAAATGAGAAGATAGTATTTTGATTCTTATGCAGTTTATACATTTGTTCGATGTTTACGTCTTAGTTTTGTTCTATGAAATACGTCACGAAAAGTTGTGGTTTTGCATCGTTCTATTATATAACGTTACAATCTAAAGCTCTCATTCTCGTTTTATTAATACTCCTTTAACTACCTCAAACATCGGTACATTAACCAATCAAGATGCAGATTACAGAACAGTCGCATTAAATTTTAATTCATCAGCCATTTTTTGGGGGGTAAAATTTCGTTCAGAAGTATTTAACATATATTTTTCAATCCACAGAGGAGCAAACGAATGTCGTATATATTGAGATATATTAACATTTGTTGTGTTTTTCTACTAAAACACTGAAAAAATTGATTTGAATGCCATTTTTGTGTACACCCACGCGTAGAAATATACATTTAAAAAAAATATATATGATTTCAAAAAGTTCTAATATACACGTTACACTTTGAAAGAATCTCGGGAAAAGACATTTTTAAACTATTTTATTAAATTTTGCAAATTCATAACAACGTGGTTTATTTTTACTGATTTTCTATGTCCTTTAGAGTAATGCACATGTTCAATGATTGTTATATGACATGGTTGCACCTATGAAAATATATAACACTCGCCACAAATAATATTACATATTTTGAATTGGCCCGGTCGTCGGCAAGGCTTTTATGGTTCTTTCAACAAAATATTGTAAAACAGTGGAAAAAGTACTACACTAGGGGGAAAATGAATTTTACAAATGAATATTGTAAATTAAAACTTGACAGTGTAAGATTCAAATGTACAAACATTTTGTGCAGTCAGCAAATAACATCCTAAAAAAAACAACTTGCACAAAATACGTTTTTCCTTTAGGAAATAAACACGGGAAACGAAACATCATACAACCACAGAAGTCATTGTCTTCTTCTTCAGTGAAGATGTTGCTGCGTTTTCTGGTTCTTGCTGCTATTATCTCAGCTAGCCATTGTTCTACGCAATCTTGGCAGCTTCCAGAAATATTCAAACGTATGTATTTAATTTTTTTATTTCAATAATATCTAATTTTTCGAGAATGGCATCTTTATCTTTAACATTTCTTTACAAATTTTAGCATGTAATATGAAATGCACATGTAATTAAACATTCAATAATGTCCGAAAATTGTGTAAAAATTATACAATAACAATGAGCCATGCTAATTCCGAATATTATATAACATATCTGAAATATACTTATAACTATATTTTACTTTTAAAGTTTGAACTTTTAAACTTGTAGACCGACCTGAGTGGGATGCCCTGAGAGGTAATTAAGAAACGGAAATCATGCTTCCTCATACATCTGAAAGCTTTCTTACTTATATATTACATGCGCCAACCTACTACTTCATGTATATAAACTATTCCTTCGGTTCAATCAGTCAAAAAAAGGAACCTTGAATAAATTTATCGAATTTATTTGTAAATTTATTATATACTTTGAAATCACTTATTTTCGTGGATGATTTATTTTACATTATTTCCTGGTATGATGAAATCCACGAATTCATTTCCTCTACGTAATGTAAAAAAAAAATTACATTGTAAACTACAGTTTTATGTCTGTTTACAAAGAATGAAATTAAATCCACAACAACCTTCAAACCAACTTCCCATGAAGAAAATTGATTTTACAGTATTTTTTTTCCAGTGAAATGGGGATTAAATGTGTTTGATGAAAACAATTTTCGAAGTCTTCCTCGAAGGGAATCTGATGCACGCGATGCAAGATTTGAGTTGCTTAAAGATGAGTGTCAAGGTAATTAACACAATTTCTTGTTGTGTCCTTTCTCTTCAGGTTTATTAATTAAAATACATTTATAAGATATAGGAGAAATACTTGTGAGAGTTAGATACCGGTTTTTCTCTAACTCGAGTTCCTTAATCGTTTTAATTTTCAATAGACGCGAAACTTACCGAGTGTCTATTGACAATTGAAAAGTTATGGAACGAGAGTTGGAAAATAAATCGGATAATAACGAACACTAGTTATGGGACCTTTTCCCTCCTTTACTTCTACAAAAATTGTACATTACTACTGCACGGAGTTCTCATAAGTCTCCATTACGTAGCATGTCTTGACGTCTTAATACGTGTTCGACACGTGTTCAAAAACATGTTATCGAGAACCACAAAAGGAATCACTGTATGGAAGTGATGAAACATACAGAGGTAATGGGAGAAATATTTATCACAGATGCATGTATAGTTCTCTAAATAGTAGGGATGTCAATTTTGTCAATAATTCATATTCGAATATTCAATGAAAGTATTCGAATATATTCGAATATTCGATAAAAAAAAATGAAATGTTTTATTTTAAATATGCATTATCCTACTCTAACAAAAGGTTTAGCGTAGGTATTATACTTATATTGGAAGTAAATTTTATGAAGACTTTTGCAGTTGTGCAATAAGACATTCTATTTGATATATAATTTTATAATTTTAACAAATGAAACATATGTATGTTTAGTAGCTCCAACTGAGGAATCTGTCGTCTTGCCAAAGGCAAGATATAGTAGTAACGGTATGCTGTTCAGATTTCATAAATAAATTTCATAATAAATTACAATTATCTGCCTAATAAGAGATACAATTATAATCTTTGATACAATGTTTTTAAAGTATAAACAAATATTTTCATAGACAATTTTCCTAGGTAATTAATTAATTTCCCGATAATGAATATAAAATTCATCATAAAATTAATCATTTAATCTGAAATTGAGCGCTCTACAAAATTAATTACAGTGGACATTCATTTGAATGATCAATTAAATTTGTTTTGATAAGTATACTCTTCACGTCTTTTAGACATTCTAAGAAGTTTTTCATTTTGTTGTCCTCGATTCTAGACACGATTGTATTTAAGTAATAAAAACTATGAAAGTACGTTTTGTATTATACATAGAGCATTATTGTACAATTCTTTAACACTCTTACTCAAAACAAAATCCATGTAATTTAGTAATTCTATAAGATAAGAAAGTAGCGAAAGAAATCAGGCGATCGAAATTGATCGCCAGTAAATTAAAGAGGGATAATTCCAGCACTGTTCTAATCAAAATTTAATAATCACAGTACTTCTTTTTATGAAATCTGAAAAACACCGAATATTCGAATCTTAAATTCATATTCGAATATCAACGCATCGAATGAATATTCGAATGTTCGAATATTCGTTGCCATCCCTACTAAATAGACATTCATAAGAAATAGAAGATCTCAAGAATCATTGAGAAGCAATGATACAAAATATTGCAATATGTACTTTGAAACTAAACTAAATTTTTAACAGTTCTTTGAATGATTAAAAAACTTTTCAGAAATGGAAAGGGCTAAAGAAAGAAGAGAAGCACCAATATTCAAAGGAAAACGATATTGGAAAGATGGGGATCGAAGTGTCGTACTCATTTACGATGCAAACGGTTATATAGCAGGAATACAGGCAGGGGTAAGTAAAACAACGTATTGTACATAGTGTAGAATTGAGAGAGAGAGAGAGAGAGAGAGAGAGAGAGAGAGAGAGAGAGAGTACTTTAAATAGAGTGAAGAACGTATGTGCAGATATAGGATTGTAGTTTAATTTACAAAAACTATTCATTTTTCCAGTTGAAAAATTTAAGAAATCTTAATTGTATATATAGAATTGTAGATTGCATCTTTGAAAAGTGTATTTAAAGTAACGTCTTGGTAGTTATGCAACGCAAATGTTTTGAGCATTTATTTTTTTTTTTAATTTCTATTATTATACATGTAATTATTCTAATTTATTTTAGAGGATGAGCATCTTTGAGGAAATCTAGATTGTAATGTAAATTAATTGTAATCTATAAAAAATTCTTTAAAAAAGTAACTTATTCCTTTTCTATGTATATGCGACCCATAAACTCGGGAAGCAAAATAAGTCTTGAATTCCTTTCTTAGTGTATGGAATATATACGGAATCTCTCCTTCAGATCCCTAGAAGTGCTTTTAAAAGGGAAGACCAAAAAAAGAAATTGATGGGTGTACACTCAGAAGAAGAAGACAATTCCTCAGCACACATACCTATAGTTCATCGTAGGCGAAGACAAGCTAATACAGACCCAGAAACAATCTCACAAGGTAATAACATTTTCCCTCAAAATCTGACCCCTTTTTTATGGTTTACTTTTTGAGGACCGATGAGAAATATGGAAAGGTTCAAAGAGTCATTTTAGCAGAACCAAATATTAAACACAGCACATATAATATCATTACCCTTAATTTTATAATATCATTACACTTCATTTTATAACTATTTTATCCATACTTTATATTTTTCAAGAAGAGTTGGAAACTAATGTCGAAGATGGAAGCCTACCAATGTTTACAGAAACACAATACTGGAAAAACATGGACCTAAATGCGGTATACCCATACATTGCAGACAAGTTTTTAGCAGGAATAAGGACATCAGTAAGTAAAGCAAACGTTGTGTAGTTTTTAATGGAAAGCTTAAAGTTATGATGCAGGGGAGAGAGAGAGAGAGAGAGAGAGAGAGAGAGAGAGAGAGAGGAGATTGTACTTTAAATGATATAAAAAACATTTTCGTTGATACATGAATGAATATATTTCAAAAAAAAGTCTTTACCAGTAAATTAATTGAATTATCTTAATTGTTACATTAATTAGTTTAATACATCTTTTGTATGCTTTTTGAAACATTTATATAGTAAAACAGATTTTGTAGTTGCTGAGCACAATTTTTCTCAAGCCGTTTTTAGTAAATTTTCACGAGAATGATCTGAAGTTTCTCTAGGGAATTGTAGACTACATTATAGATAACGATGTACATGTAATTTAAATTCATATATTCAATGAATTAAATTCGACGAAAACAAGCAAATAACACTATTCTATATATATATATATATATATATATATATATATATATATATATATATATATATATATATATATATATATATATATATATATATATATATATGCAGTTCATAAATTCGTCTAGCACTATTATGCCTTACTACCGGTACTGTAGTTGTATTAATAATATATGAAGTATCACTTTTAGATGCCAAAAGGAGATTTTATGAATGAAGAAGAGAAAATGAAATTGAGGCGTATTCAAACAAAGGAAATATACCTTTCTTCAATGCCTTATTGGAATATCTTTCATCGATTGAGAAGACATACACATTCAAAACCAGAAAAAACGTCAGTGAGACCTACACCCTCAGGATCACCTCAGACAAAGAGACATAGTACAACAACGTCCTCTACTTTATTTTTAAAGAAATCCACACCAGCATCTTCGTTTGTAACACATAAACAGGCATTTAAGTCAACACCATCACCTTCCGGAATTCCAAGAGAATCTGGAGCATCAACAACATTTCACAAAACAGGAGAGTCATTTGTACCAACAGCAAAACGATTGGAAAGCGCAAAGGCCCATAAGTCATCAACAACAAAACAGCCTCTTGTGTCAAGAACACATCCTTTTGGAGCTTCAATGGAACCTATGCAATCAACATTATTCCTTAGACGTAAACATTTGGAGCAACAGCATACCCCTCTACGTTTTTCAAGAATGGCGGCAAAACAACTTATAAAACCACATAGTGTAGGCTCAGAAACAGAGTCTGCTTCATTAAGGCCAACCATTCCTACTCATCTAAATCATCCAAGAGAAAGAAAACTACTTCTATCGCACAACATGAATACACACCGTCCTGTTATCCATCATTCTGTCGAGGACGATGATGTTGTTTACTTCACTGTTTACTTCATTAATCCAGGTTTGATATCCGTGTACATGTACTTTTTTATTTATAAAGAAAATATTCAAATGTTATATACCAAAGTATTTATTAAAGAAAATAACTATCTATTTAATTGCTTTTTACGTTGAATCATTAAGATATGTAATTAATTATGCTTTATTTGTAAAAGTTTGGTGATCTTTTAGTGACTAGGTCTGTTGGCTGGATTTAGATCACACAAAGAAATTCTTAAATTTCTTGCATGACATAAAAACGATTTTAAATAAGTGTTTTCTATTATTATTTACATGAAATATGGAGATAACAAACAATATTCAAGCTCATATCCATTTAAATAATTCAAATCAGTAGCAGAGCAAACAGGGACCTCCAAAAACATCAGAGGCCGGATAAGGTGCCATGGAGGAATAAGCATCCCCTGTCGACTGGTCACACCTTATATGTATCACTTTAACACTTAGGAACATCAATCTCTTTTCTTTCTCATAGAGCGCATTTGTGACCCAGAACGTTCTAGATCTGTCGACGAATTTGAACACTGGGGCACTGGATCTGACCTTTTCATGCAGAATGGAACACATGTAAACTCTTTCATACAGATACCACGTGACGAAAGAAAACTTCAAAGTGAGAATCTGTGGAATGCTGAGAAATGCCTATGGACTCAAGGTAACAGTGGTTAGCTTCCATCTGAACAAATATGTCTGTTAATTAATTGATGAATCATACATAGTTATTAAATATTTGTTGAAATACGCATCTGTAAATTACGATTTTCCGTTTGGTGTGTCTATTTATAACTGGTAATAATATCTCAGATGATAACATCTATTAGAAGACATAGAAATATATTATAGACATTCTATAATTCTTTGGTGTAAAATAATTTTTTTTTTGAATTTTTTGGATTCTTTTGACCCATTTAAGTATGATAAAGTATACGAAGGATGAGATAACGATGACTTGCAATTACAGGCTTAATCTGAGTGAATAATGATACAATGTTTCATAATAACAGGGCAGTCATTATACAGGATAATTACCATTCAGTTAACTTGAAGGTGACCGACAGAGCTCTGCCATTAAGGACACACGCAACGTACCTTACCTACTGATAATTTTTCAAGATATTCTTAATTTAAGATTACGGTGCCATCAGATGTTCGTAGACAAAAAATCAGCATGCATTACCAGGGGTTTTGAAATGATATCAATTGATGAAAACTCTTGTATAATTCAAAGAAAAATATACAAAAATTATTTAACATATATTCTAGATGTTCTGTTTATCCAAACTTGTTTTAGAAGAAGTGTACAACAGCATATATAGACATTAAAATATAGCACACAGTTCCTTTAAGTATTGGAACTCTTCAACTCCAGGGAAAAAAACAATAAAGTTCAAACTACGTTGCGTATGTCCTTAAGTCATTTTCGAGTCCTTTCAGCGAACATTCAATTGACTGAATGGTGCAGGTTTATCCTGTTTTACTAGTGAATTATAATTACAGTGAAATTGGATCTTTCGTTGCTAACGAAGATATGGCAACAGGGCGAATCTCAAGTTACTGATAATGATAAATATCACTGAATTGGAATTTTCTTTACTAACAATTATATGACTTATATTTATAGGGCAGATCTATAGTTACAATTTCGATGAGAATCGGGATTGCCATACCCTGTTTCCACTTCTTCTGAATTACAACAGAGGGCGTTTGACGGGATTTGCATTGCTCTTTAAGATGGATTTTCCTTCTCCGTATGTGGAGCATCCTGACAAAGGACTTTTAAGGGTTTGTGTCATATACATGTATTTAAACCTTTTAAAAAACAATAAATTCATTCTAACTTCCTTTTCTGATTCAGCCATATAATTTTATGCAACAGATCTTGATTTCATGGAAATCTTGATGCTGTTCAGTATTTTTTTTTCTATATAATGATGTTTGGATATGAGAAAACATATTACCTTATGCTTTGGTATTCTTCTTCTTCATTTCAGTTCATGTTTAAGAAAGTTCCGAAGTGTTATTATGAGATTGGTCGCCTGACTAAGCTGCAGTTCTTCCTAACTAATGACTTTTTATCTCGTCGCTGTTGAAGGAAATGGGGTGTTGAACGGTCCTCGTAAAAGATGTACACGACTTGATGATCGCTTATCTTTTTTCTTAAATCTAATTATGTAGAACTCATGTCATATTAGTATTCTTTCATTCGCTGTTTAAAATTATTTATTTGATTTTATTCCATTAGCTGATCATATACATGTATTGATTAACACTTACTGAGTTTTAAATTACTGTATCAATTCTAGTCACTTTATTTATCTACTTATTTAAATATTAATCTCTGGTCCAGACAACATCTTTAGTCTGTGTTTTGTACTAATTTAATAAAAAGAATTTATTTCTTGTTTGAAATTTGAAATCAACACTGTTGGCGATGCATAACAATGCAAACACTGAATACATATAACCCTTTGTTCACAATACTTATCATTTGGTTTATTTGTCATTTCTGAAGAAATACTCCGTGGTAGCCGAAAACAAAGGAAAACTATGTCTGACGTGATAAAATTACATTAGTGACGTTTTGACAGCACTTTCTAGTTTGTTTTAGTAATTACTATGATATGCATGTATTTATGCGTATACAAGTTATTTAACATTTAGTGTACATTATATAGTCAATTGTGCATAGTGCTTGATTCGGTGTTTGAGCACGAAATTTTCCTAATGGTTTGAAATATGAATTAAGGAAGCGATTGCAAGGCGTCACGTGATCGACTCATGTGATGTTTAAAAAAAGAAGATTTACGGTAACCATTTCCGGAATAACAGGTGAATAAAGAGCGTGATTATGATTACGCCCATGACAAAAGGTCTTCGTGGCAATATTTTTAAAACAGAGAAAGAATAAGATAAAGATGTGATTTTGCAGAGTGTTGGTGAGCGTCGACGCAGATTATTTTTTTATCCCTGTGTTTTTTTCCTTTTGACACGTCTACCTTTTGTCGTAGTTCTGAACACTGAAATCTATTTCATGAATAATTTAATTCATATCTGGATCTTTATGTCCTCTAGTTTTATTTAAAATATTAGAATTTTATTTGAGATCGGTTTCTTTACTATAGGAATTATGTCGCATGCTTGACATGAACGTATTTTTAAAAATATTGCAGAGGAAATTGTTTTCATTTGTAAGATCTTCTCTAGCATTTTCAATTCTTACATCGACCATGTAAACATTGAATCGTCGGCACATATATTGCGTAAGCATTTGTTGTGGTAAAATGTTTTATGCGTCGTATTTGGTAAAAAATCGAAACTTAAACACACTTCTTCTGGCAGAAAAGAAAAGTTTCTTTTTGCAAGTTTTCACAAATCTAGCAAAAAATACGCGTGTAAGAATGACAGACGAAACTAAGAGAGGTTAACTCTGACAGTACTACGGAGGTACCAGGTATACCAGAGAGAGAAAATTATTTTGAGCATATAACGTTACATTAAAAAAAAACATTTAAACTCATCATGCTCACAGGAATATATTTGAAAAATGAATTAACTTTTTTTAAAATTCACGAGGACATGAACAAAGACGCTTCACCTCAGCAAATTTTACGAACCGCGTGAGCATGAAGCGCAAATTTATAAATGTCATTCACCGATTATTTTTGAAACAAAACAATTTGCACTATAGTTTTGACGTCAAGTGTGATATTATGACGTCACAATGGAGATATATGTAGGCTTACCTAGTTCATGAGAAAATGAATCTGAAGTAAAAATATTTGCAAATGTAAATATTTAAATAGCAAATCACTAAAATTTGTCAAATAAGATAATAGCTAGGATTTTTATATACAGTATATATTTCAGGTACAAGTTCTCTGAAATAACCTATTCATTCAATGTGTTCAAGTGACTCTACACCCCCCCCCCCCCCTTTCCGATTCCAAGTCACTGTGCAGAGAATTCGATGAGTGTTCAAAGCATGAACGATTTGGCCCTTGGACCACTGTGCACTGGCTTAGAATGTATATACCTATATTGATATAATATCGGAATGAATATTTTGGAGATGGGAAAATAAAAAAAAAATATAATGCATATTGTTGTTTTTTGTGTACACTCTGTTCGTATCAGGTGGTACATAATACTTTTATCATTCTGCTCTACGTATAAAATGAGCAACCACCACAAGATTTTCCGAAAAAATTATTTATTAATCTATACGTATTTTCTATAGTTTTTTAAACAGATTATGCATATTAAAGGTTCAGAAACAAACCATCAGATTAAAATTTATGAAATCTTTAAATATTTTAGGAAGGGGGGGGGGGTATTGAAATGCATGTAGCTTAAAAAAGAATGTGATGACCCCACTTCATATTTTAACCATAAGTCACTTATAATAATTGTTACAAAATATATTAATTTTAGGAATATTCATTGGGCAATTTTTATTCAAGACGTTGAAAACTGCTCTTGGGGTGAAAATATTACTGCAAATTTACAATGACTACTCCCCAAAGCAACTTTGGTATTACTGCAACTATCAATAGTTTCCGATACAGTTTTTATTTTCAATGAATATAAAGCATATTATTTAATATCAGGTGAAAATTATTTAATTTGTTTTAATTTTGATACCTGTATGGCATACTTAAAATTTCTCTACATAAATATCAAAATATTGAAAAACGGTGGTTTCCATGGCAACCATATCTTTCTTATAACCCTGATGACCTTGGTTGACATTTTCGTATTATGATACCATTAACGTAAGGCAAATTATATGTAAAAATGAGAAAAATTCATAGAGCGGATATTTTTCATGGACCCTTGCAATCTCTTCCTTAAACACATACACAGCTTGGTCTTTCATACAAACTATCACGAGCTCAAAATGATATACTCACTCCCTCATACACAGAAAAACACAACACTAATTAAATACAGAGAGATCAAAATCTATATAAATTTAGACCACATAATTGATTTCTTGGAATTTAGTCTAGGATGTAAATCTTATATGGTACCAATTTTAATGCACAAGATGCGCATTTCGACAATTTATATCTCTTTAGTGATGCTCATGCCGAAACGTTGGAAATTCGAACTATTAAACTAAACTAAAATAAGAAATATTTAAAATAAATCTTTTAAGAGCTGAAAAAAGGGGGCGGGGGATGCCAAAGACTTGGACCAAATACGTCAAAGGATCAGAGCTATGCATGAGGGAGATAATCCTAAATTTTGAATGATATATATGAAGATAACTAAAAGTATTCAAGCTGAAAAGTCCATTCAAACAATACAAATCAGGAACAGAGCTTACACGGACCTCTAAAACATCAGAGGTGGGATCAGGTGCCATGGAGGAGGAAGCATCCCCTGCCGATCGGTCACACCCGTCGTGTGCTCTTTATCATGATCGGGAAATAACGGGAAAAATCCGTCGACAATTCAGTGTGTAAATAATGGCCTAACAATTAGTATGAAAAACGTCAGTCAGCATTTGAATTACTTATAGATTTTATTTCCTGAGGAGGTCATTGTATTGACCATAGAACTTACGAAATGACTTAAAACGAGGCTGTTGATATTCTTGTTTCATCAACTTGTTTGTCAATAATTTTCCTAGGTTTAGAAATTGTTCATACGTATAGAGCATGCTATTGCGTATCGAATCAATAGAGAGATATAAACTCATTATGCAGTTGATGAGGTAAATTGCTGCATAAGTAAGGGAAGTTGACGATTGAAAAGTTAGTCATCACGTTTATCATAAAGATTTGTTGTTAGATTACCATAAACGTTCTTCTCTAGTAAAATATCCAAATATGCAACTGATGTGTCATACTATGTGACATCTTTTATTTCAAGCTCACTGGGATAAATCGTGTCGACATATGAATGAAAATAACTATTGTTCATTGATAATACGTCGTCGATATATCTATATGCCAAGTTTAAGGTCTCAGCAAGTGCTTTTCCCCCGTGCATGAGATTTTGAATAAATTCTGCATCATATGAATTAAATATGACTGTTGGAAGACCTGGTCTCTCTTTTCAATATCAACTTCAGAGTATTTGTGTGTACAATCAGAATATTTTTTAACTAAATAATTTTGAAATAAATTTCTAAATTTTACCACAGCAATTTTAAAAATAATAACCATATTTTCAAGCTAGTACCGAAGTACTTAGCTAGTGGGATGTTGTGACCCTCGGGGACTAACAGTCCCCAGCAGAGACTTATACGGTACCAATTTTGATGCATCAGATTCACATTTCGACAAATGATGTCTCTTAGGACTCAGACAACAATGCTACTAATTAGTGAATGTCTTTACATAATAGCCAATAAATCGTCTAGGTCCCAAGATCATAAAAATGACTTAAGTCAATTTTCAATGGCCTATAAATTGTTTAATAATTGTTCACTTTATCTTTTATTTTGCAAATAACAAAAAATTTTATAAAGCAATTATGAAAAATATTTTAATTTTGGACTGCTTAACTTCTTTATCAGTTTAGTACAACATGAAGATTTTGACTTAAGCTTAAGATGCTTCGGGATCCAGGTGCCAATTATTTTATTTTATTATTTTATTTTTTGTATTTATCGAATACAATTTACTTATATCATTGATGGAATCAACAAGATTCCACTTCCCTTAGAGCATGTATATTTCTTGATGACTTTCTCAATGATTCTATTTTTCTTTATTACGGAATCAAAAATTATGTCTGTATGAAAGTTTGTATTCAGCAAACATACAAATCAGTGAACGGCAGTACCATTTTTTCAGATGCATAATTGGAGAACTTTTTTTGTTTGTATGTTGTTTAACGTCCCTCTCGAGAATTTTTCACTCATATGGAGACGCCACCACTTGCCGGTGGAGAGCTGCAAATTTTGTCCTATACTCGGCACTTACGGCCATTGAGCAGTGAGGGATCTTTTTCGTGCCAGCACCTACTGTGCGGTTTATACGGTCTCATCCGAAGTGCGGGTCTCCATGTCCCACAGTGGGATTCGAACCCGCGACGTAAGGATCAACTCCTTACTTCGCAACTCTAGAGCAGACGCTCTAACCACTGCGCCACGCTGGCGACAATTGGAGAATGTAAATAAAATGAAAGAATAGCCTCATTAGAAAGGCATTGCATTTCAATTAATAGTTTATAATATATCTGCAAACAAATAATTATAATTATAAACGTATTTTTTTCAGAAGACTTTATTCGGAACAAATCGGAACTTCTTATAAAAATGGGAGAAATTGCTACGTGTTCCGAATAAGTGTGTATCAGTTACTTAAATTGACATTCATTCAATGAAGAGACTCAGCCTTTTATGCTGATTTTCAGGGAATCAGCAAAATATAGCTTTTTATTTCTTAGATATTGAAAAAGCAGTATAATAACATGATATTGATGATTTCTTTTTTATTTTTAATGGCTATTTTTCTTTAAGCAGATTGTAAACTTCAAACAAAGAAAATTTTAAACATTAGTTAATATTCCTTTTGCCTTTGATCTCACCGGGACGAAGGCTTACGTGAGCTTCTCTGATCGAAATTGTACCACAGAGTTTTCTTAGGTAATGGGAAATCAGGTTTTTTTTCAAATGAAGAGCCACTCCTTATTAAGATATAGAGAAAATTGGGTGCGATCATTTTGAAAATCTTCTAATGAAGATCCACTGAGACAGAAAAAAAAGAAACATGAGGAAGATCTCTGACACAGTGTAGATTATTTTTTTCTTTTTCAAATGACCCCTGGGGGTAGGATGGGGCCACAAGGGGCGATCAAATTATTACATTGGAATACACGGGAAAAATCATTAAAAGTATTCTTTTCAAAAACAGAAAAACCATTATTAGTCATATTTTTATGGAAGCATCCTAGGGTAGTGTTGACTCAAGTTTATTTAAATCATGATCCGCGGGGAAAGGGAAGGGTACAATGGGCGATCAAAATTTAGAAAAAATCTCTTCAAGAACAGCGAAGCAATGATAAGTTAAATTTATACGAAACATCCCCAGGTAGTGTATATTCAATTTCGTTCAAATCATGATCCGGGGGGTTGTGGGGTTGGGTTGGGTTAGGGAGAGGCTACAATATAGGCGATAAATATTTCAAAAAACACAATCCGCATTATTTTTCACTGAATTAATAATGATTAAAAAGGATATATCAGTTATGCTGGCTTTACTGTTGGGAGATTCTTCAATTTGCTCCCCCATATTTTTATTGAAAATGATCAGATAAACAATTGTATTAAAACAAGACAAGAACTTCCCTTAGTGCCTATCAGTTTTCAATGGAGCAGAAATATTCCATAAATTATAAAGCAATTGTAGAATACGTGGTACTTGGTACAGGTTTATGTCTCTTTGTTTGCATTTTATTCATAATAAATACACGTACTGGTAGAGTACAAATGACTTTAAATTACATCGAGAAGAAACTATTTTCTAAACAAATATGATTTTTCTGTAAAATTCTTACAATATTTCCTCTGTATTTTGTTTTTGTTTGTAATTCATTCACTGTAAAAAGTACTAGTGCACTCTTACTTCTTACCAATTATAGAAACAGTTAAGTGAACGATATACAGAATTATATTTTTATCCACTTGCCTTGTGAAGACAAGTACATGTACAAAAATTAAATAAAATGTAAAATTGTTAAATCATTTTCATTTGGTATACGTATGTCCTGAGTGTTTTGCCACTATATCTGAACGAAGATTTAGAATTCTAATGTTTATACCAATACTGATCTTCTGTAATCATAAAAAAAATCTGACATAACTTTAAATAAACATATATATGTTTATTTAATTGTACAAATAAAAAAAATCTTCTATATAGAAGTATGTACATCGGAAGGCTTACATGTAATACACAATAAGTCAATAAGAATATGCATTGTAATTTTTTAAACTTTATCAAAATGTCACAACAACTGTATTATCTACATGAGCTTACAACTTTGAAAAAAATATCATTAATCTAAAATACTTTGAAACGTCAATTAACTCTAACATATTCTTGATGTAAAATTTATAAATTTACAATAATATCATTAGTATTGTAGATTCCTTTTTTACGCGAGTACTATATTACGCGAGTACTATATCGCGAAATGGCTCTTATAAATACGTCATATCGCGAGAATAATAATTTGCGACGAGTGGTGCTTCTCGTGAACTTAATTCCTATCGTATATTTAGGAATCTACAGTATTGCAAGGATACATGTGTAAAACAGTATGCTCATATAAAAGCAAACAAAATTTACCTTTATTTAGTACTGTGCAAACTTATTCTTTTTGAATGGGTCTACTTGAAACTAAATCTACAAAATATGACTTAAAATGTAGATTTTACTTGTTTATTTACAATAAAAGATGATCCACTGTACATTAGTAAGTACAATTTTTGATAAAATATTCGTTTCTTTTATCAAAAATTTAAAATCCAGTTATTCTAGATCTGACAACATGAATTAATTTTTTAAATACCAAACTGAATATAAGTTGTGTGGCTAAGTGCCGAGGGAGTCGGACGAAAAGACAGACGAAAAGTAAAAGGCGTGACTTTTGAAACTGCTTGAGTTCAATGAAATAAACTAACAAGCATTTAAAAAAATTATCAAGATTTCACAAGAAAGTAATACTAAAAGTATAAATTTTACCTATACTACACATAAGTATGATTTTTGTCAACAAAATAGGTGTACTGTAACAAACTATTTTCATAATTGCGCATCCAATTCACTATAAAAGCATTGCATATATAACACTAGATACAAAACCGAATTTCCTTTCCGTATCATCAAAGTGCATGTATCGGGATTTTTGACGACTCCCCCCTCCCCCCCCCCCCAAAAAAAAAAAAAAGAAAAATGTCATTTTTTGATTTTGTGAATATTTTTGGCTTTTAATTAGTGTTTTAAGGCTCTCTAAATCTTATTTAGATTTATTTACCCATATGTGTTGGCTATTGTTAAGTATTTATGTCTTGAAACGAAAGGGATTTTAGCGACAAAAAGGGCAAAAATTCTCTCCATTCTTTAATTTTCCGGCAAACACTTGGTGTTGTCCCTACCGTTTTGTCAAACTGCCATGAAATAGTCCCTCACAGTATGAAGTGCATCATTCTATATTTACTTTAGCACCACTTGAGGTTAGTTCGTCAGCCAGAAACTGATAGTCGTCCAGTTCCTTTGCCGTCACTCTTGTTGAATATTTTGACAAATAAATCGATAATTTATATAAGTAATGTTTCAACGTTTCTATCGTCATCTTTACTTATTTATGTAGCAATTATTACCTGTGCATTGGGTAATGGATCCCAGTTGATTCAATACGCCAGAGTATGTTCTTCGTACAAACATATTCTAAATTGAGATAGACTTGCAACAAATAGGTTGATGATACAAGGATGTCTACAACCTTGTTAACATTTTGCAAAATTTTATGGTAATTCCTTGTTTGTAAATACAATCTGTCTTTAGGTCGAATGTTGACTGACTTCCTTTATCAAAATACTTAAAATCAAGTAAGTTTAGATCTTATGACATGGATATTTTTTTAAATACCAAACTGAATATGAGTTGAGTATATAGAGGATATTCAATGTTTTCTAGATGAATATGGAATTTATTTCACGAGTGGGACAGGATTTTTTGCTGTCACACGAGTGAAATAAATTCCATATTCATCTACAAAACATTGAATTTTCTGTTTATTACATTTTCTTTGATTTTCCTTTTGCCTCTGTCTTTTCTTAACACAGTGTCATAGCTAGGCTTGACGTCATAGTTGAGCGGTTGAGAAGTCATAGCTTAGCAGTTGTGAGATTGAAAACATTACATAGCATGCATTTTAGCAACACATTTGGGAAAGAAAATTGCAGTTTTAGCTCTATCAAGATGTTTAGTTACTATCTCTATCTTATGACAGGCCAGAAATTATTTTTCACTTACTTTGATATCCTTTCACACTGTGAGAGAATATCATTTTGATATCCTTTCACACTGTGAGAGAATATCACTTTTATTCAATAAATAAATCACAGTATTTCACTGTTGAAAACGTAATAAATCAATTTCTTCACTCTTCACTTTAATCTGAGGAAAACTCTTACGGTATTTCTAATTGAAATTTTCGTAAATTCCCACAAAAAGAAACCAAATAAATGAATAAATAAATAATTTATAAATAAATGAATAAATAAATTTAAAAGATAAAATAGATAAAAATTCAAATTACAGTACTAGTAACTATATAGTTGGAAGATTTTCAAACATACTGTGGATCCACATGTACTGTTGAAGCGTGACTTCGCCGGTTGACCCTTGCATCAACACATTTATACTCCATTTTAAAACAATAAAATAAATTTCAAATATTTCTTGTTTTTATTTATTTTTAGTGTTTGTTTATTGTATATACTATAATCAACATTGAATTTTCACCAGGCCCCGGGATCATGAAACACACGTGTGCACCTAGACTTAAGTAAAATTTTCGATTATCTGTAAGATGTTTATAAATGTATCAACTTAATCTTTAAATTTGCAGATAATAGCAATTTGGTGATGCAATATTTAAAAAAAAATATTTTTGTTTGGACAGTTTGACCTCTACAACATTTCACTTCATCATAAAAAATTTGACTTAAAATATTTCATGATCTTGGGGACAGAGGACGTAGACTAGAATGGAGAATTAATATTATGTCTCAATATTTTCCGAACAGCATTCCTAATTCCCCCTTCATTGATCTGTCCTTTTTTATCTAAATATTTCGATTATTTATGTATGCTGTTTTCCATTATTTCGTTTCAATGTAAATTAAAGATAAGAAATACTTAAGTAAAAAAGGTTTCTTTCATAAACCTTAAGGTGATAAAACAATGCAGTATTACCTGTTTGTTTATGCGTCATTAAGTTGCACTTTCAACTGAAATGAAATAAATGGGATAAGTTAATAGAGCATGACATTTATCAAACCCATTCTCAGTCAGGCGTTTAATACCCTGTACCAGTTAAGGATAGGGTACAGTGGTTTATTTTTTCATTATTTCTAATCATCAAGATCTGAACCATAAATTTATAAACAAAAATCAAAAGAGGTGAAATTTAAAGTCTACACCTAAAAACTTCGATTCTTTTAGATGTTTATAAACACAGTGTATAAATATTCAGAAAAGTAAAGAAATTAAAAAAAAATCCATTACATATTTACTTTTGATACGTTTACATTCTTTTCACAAAATTTATAATGAGTTAATGTCTTAAGCTTTTGTTGACTTCTTTAAATTACTGACACGGTTTTTCTGTCGAGCTCTTATATTGTTTTTACTTTATTTGATTCTTTTTTAGAACATTATTGAATAGATTTTATTTCTTTTAATTGAACGAAAGTTTAATTGAATCATATCCTTATATGTCAATGTTAAACTTGATATATTTTACAAAATTTGGCAAGAATAAATTCTAAACATATAGATAAAATGATATTTACCAGTTTTAAAACAGATCACTTCCTTATCAATTAAGTATTACGTTGAGATAATTATGCAAACATTGCTTATGTGAAACAATTTGACACATTCTATGATCAGAATCCGAATCAGTTCTGAAAAATTCAATTTATTTGTAAAACTACATGAAATATGTTAAAAAGTGTGTATTTGCTCCAGTACGATACTTGCAACTTGAAATCATTTATATAATTAATGCTGCCAGCAGTGCGGCAATATACTTTTATTACCATTACTCTTATACATCTTATACATCTTTATCATAAATAAAGATAAAGTCATTGTTTCTTTTAGCAATTTTTGTGTTATAGTATCTTTACTGTAAAATACCGTTTTCCAGTAAAATGTTGAACAGATTTATCGAAGAAGAAATTTTACATTTAATTTACCATAATTTTCACTTCTTCATTAACCTCAATGATATCGTAACGGCCAATAAACATTAAAAAAACCCATTCATAACGTCTATAGAAATTGGTAAAAAGGAACCAAAAAATATTATAAAAATTCAAAACTGTAAAAAACACAGCTCAAATTTTGTTTCTAAAAGTACAGGTCACCAACGATCCCCAAAAAACAGGATGGGATAAAATAACAAGTTAAACCCCTTGTACTCTAGTTTTACAAAATTTCAGGATTACGTATATTATCATGTACTTTATCGAAATCAATAAAATTTGATAATGCGTTGTAACTTAAAAATCAAAACAAGTCCGGCAATAAATCGTCTTTACCAGACTGAAGATGCCACGTGCATTGCACTGAGGCGTGTCGTAGACCCCTATAAAAGAGGAGGTCTGGGAAACCTCTAAAACTCAAAGTGAGTATTCTTTTGACTCAATTTAGCAATGCAGAAACTGGTTACTCTTGCCCTTGTTTGCTTTACCGGGGCCTTTGCTCTACCACTCAACAAGAACTCAACAGGTTTGCTGCCTATTGTGCATCTAACTATTTTATTCATTCATTTATTTTTAGGTTTAGATTTTTTTTATGTGTGTCATTCTTCTCCTGCTTTTCTTAATGTTTGAAGCAAAATCAATTGAAAAGCTTGATTTTGCCAATTAGTTGATTTTGTTTTAATGCTGATCATTCAGGCCAGTGCTGTCTGCGTGAAAATTTTGCTTCCCTTTGACTGTAACGAGTAAAATTTTTGGCCCGTTTTATTTTTGCTCCTATTTGACATTTTTGCAAATGAACGAATTCAAAGAGGCAAACTCAGCAGAGTTATTCCTTTTAACAAAACTTCGTCTGGGCGAATGTAGAATGAGGGAAATTATGTAATTATGTAAATTATGTAATTACAAAAAAATGTAAGTGTCATTGCGGAAAAGGGGGGATAACCATGTCAAATAAAACGTAAAACGAGACAGAATGTAGAGTTACGGAAGTTTAGCATAGGAATTTTGGCGTTTGAATTCTAAATATAAATACGATTGGTTTTGCACTCAATTGTTTATTAAACAGAGTGGCATAATAAATGTGAACTAAATTACTCCCTATGAATACCAAAATAATTATTCTTAAGAAAATGTAAATCATACTAAATACCCTGTACTGTACATTATAATTTAAAAAAAAAGAAGCTTGACCTAATTTTGAGAATGCTTTTGAGAGTGCTATTAACTTTGTTTGTATGTGCTAATTATGCTTTACTTTATTTGCTAATAATGTTGATTATTTGCTACTCATGGAATGATGATGCTTATGCTGTTAATTATTCGAGATTCTGAAAGCTGGTTTTTCTTATATTTTTGCGTATTTATTTTACTTAAAACCTGGATGAACGGTAGAAAAACCCCTGGGACTTCAAATTTTGTTTCCTTCTAAACGAGAATGTATGCGGATCGTTTTGCAAAATCTTAATTCAAATTCATAAAAGTTCCTCTTTTGTAGACTTCCATTTAAGCAAGTCCTTCATAATTGGGTTATATTGATGTATGCACAAAATGTCACTGTAAGATAGATGTCCTGATTAATTTTTCAACATGCAATGCAATTTTTTTGAATTGCAGTGGATTTGTAGCAATGTCTTTATAGCATTGTGTTTATCAGGAAAATGGTATATAGGTGTATTTGGTTTGGTTAACGTATATGCAATTTCTTTTTTTTTAATCATGAATATTTTTTTTCATTTACAATGAAAACTTGTATCTTATACATAAAATGCCCTGGACCCGAAAACGTAGTAGTATAATATCCTGATAAACTTTCATAATTCAAGCTTTTTATACTCCCTCTAGCTGGAAAACTAAAGAATTTTCAGACACCACGGAATTTTGTTTGGAATAGCTGGGAAGTGTTTAAGAAGTTGGGTATCTGGCATCCTGGATTGATGGATGAATGGGTAATTAATTTTACTGAACTTCATTTTAATGTTTTTAAGTCTTCGGTTTGAATTTGGCTTAATGTTACGTAGGATTCATCTTGATTATAGCTAGGGTGTGTTTTGAGCATATTTTATCGACAATTTGTCAAAAGGACTGGACAAAAAATGTTCCCAAAACTTAGTTAGTCTACAGGCTTAATTAATATTTACAATTCTAAATGAGTAGAAAAATATTTTGATGTGTTAGCAAGTTATCGTAATACCATTTCAACTTCCAAAGAATGGTTGAAAAGAGAGTATAGAAAAAGCATATGATTTGGGCTGGAAATCAAGGTTTCTGCACAATTCATTTCTCTATTCAAAGGTACAGTACTTTACTTCATGGTGAAACATTTCTTGATATTCTTGCATGCGTTCCACGCAGACACACAAGAAAAGTAAGTTAGGGAAATGCCACTTCATTTTTTCCTGACACGTACTTAACTATTAGTATTTCACACATTAAATCTTGTTGAATCATTGTTTCCCAGTATGTAATGTAAATAAAGTGTAGAATAATGGCAAAAATTTTACAATATTTAATTATTAAAAATAAATTTCTTTAACTTTAAATTAGAATAGATGCAAATCAAAGACAGCGAAGAATAACGGCGTCAATATTATATAATCTTGTTGAAATGAAATATGGAGATTACGAACAGTATTAAAGCTCAAAAGTCAATGCAAACAATACCAATCAAGAGCAGAGCAAACATGGACCTCTAAGGCATCAGAGGTGGATCAGATGCCATGGAGGAGTGAGCTACCTCTGCCGACCGGTAACACCCGCCGTGTGCTCCTTGTAATGATCAGGAAAAACGGAAAAATATATATCTTTTTATTTTGAATTAAAATAGATTCCACTTAAACGGAAATAAAAAAAAAATAGTTCTAAAATTTGTTCATATTGTAGAATGGAACTGCCTTCTGGCAGTTGGTTAAAATTAAATCAAACGTGTTTCAATATAAATTTAATGAAATTTAATATTATAACATTTTATATAATGTTTCCTAATACAATGTACACAGGACGAACAAGACCAGGACTCGCCGATAGCAGACCTCCTGCAGACAATGATTGTTTTTGATGCAAAGGGAATCCCTCACAAGGTATGATATTCTTTGTATTGTCTCTTCATTGTATACTGCAACAAAATATCACAAAGAAGACAGAATTTTCCTACTTTTGATGGGTTCAATCCAAGGTACCACCAAAAAAGGCTGAAATATTGCTGACTCGGCGAAAGATAACAACAATCAATCAATCAAGTCGAAGTGAAATGATACTCATTCTCTAGTTTAAGATATCCAAGTATTGTAAAAAAAAAAAATGCCATTCTAAAATAATTTTTCTTAACTTCGTAGTCAATGTTCTGGCTCAAAGAGAAATAAATGACCTGAAATTTTGTATTGAATTTTAAATTACTTGATGTGATTAAATTTGTAGCCAAAGGGAATTAAACCAAGTAGAAAATCCTCTGTCAAGATTACAAAGCTAGATCGACACCCTCAACCACAGGTAAATTACTCAGTATAAAACACGAAATAACGATTTTCATTTCAAGCCTCTCAATGATTTTCTAATTACAAAAATTTACAGTGCATTGAAAGTGCGAAATATTTCAAAATAGAACATAAATAGCCGATTACAATGAAATGGTCTTTAAAAATTGCAAATTATCTATATACAGTTAAAAAAACAACGATAAAATTTTGATCTTTCTGAAAATTTTAATTGCAGAAATCTAAGAAGAAAAGGGTATGTTATTTGTTTTTGTATTTATTTTCTCATTGAGATCAATGAATTATAGATATTAAGTTAAGTCTACAATACATGACACTGATGTTTAGAGATCTTTACAGATGAAGAGAAACTTCAAGACAACTGCACACCTTTGGGAGAACAAAATAATCCCGTATACTATACAAAGTGGATGTGAGTTTTTTTTTAAAATACCTATTGTTTAGGTTGTACTACATCGTGCAGACATTCTTCAACTATTGCATTTCAAGTTTTTGTCAATATAATGTTACTTTTATTATAATTAGCATCTGAGTTCGAAACACTTCTTAAAATTGATATGCAATTTGAAAATCATAGTTATACATTCAAAAATAACAAAAAAAATACCACAAAGGGATTTTTTTCCTGAGATAATTTAGTTTGAAATCGAAAACTCTTTTCTTTAGTTTCTGGTCAGATGAACCAGGGAATACAGGAGGGGATCCAGGAATTTGATGATCTGACCTGCTTGCAGTTTGTCCCAAACGCTCAGAAACCAAGTCTTCCACACAACACATACCTGAAATTTGTAAACGGGTAAAGAAAACTTTCGGTGATGTTCATGAATATCAAAACATATGACCAAAAGATTTTTTTTTTTTGCCATTTTAAGGTGTTCTCTATTTTTAAAGTAATGAAAATGCACAGAAATTTGCTTGACACTTGAACACATTTAAAAAGAAAAAAAGTCTTTCAATCATGCAGATGGTATTTTCAGTATCAATAATATTCAGATAGAGGATTTTTTTTTAATTTAACTTTAATATTTCGTTTTACTAAGAATTTTCATCTGTATAAATGCTGTTTTCATGTATTACATATATCGGAAAGAAAGTAAAAGGATGAATGCATCAGGTATTCTATTAATCAATGCCAATGAACATGTATTTGTTTTACTTGAAAAAATATAGACAGGGATGCGCTTCTTACGTGGGACGTACTAATATGCTTGAACAGCACGTCACTCTTCAGGATCCTCAGTGTTCTCAGGTATGTTACGTTTTCAAAGTGTTCTAAAAAAATCAGCATGAACGAAGACGATGAACTTGTTTTAACGTTCCTTTGAGAATTTTTCACTCATATTGAGAGGCCACTACTTGCCGGTAGAAGGCTACAGATTTACACCTGTACTAGGCACTTACGGGCTTTAGGCAGGGAGGGGTCTTTTTTGTGCCAGTATCTACTGCGACATGGGACCTCGGTTTATACGGTCTCAGACCGGTCCTAAACTTATTTGAGAAGTCAACAAACTAAAGTTGACAGAGTTGTACATTATAACAGTAAAAATTTGCACTTGTTTATCATCAAACACCTGTGAACGCACTTGCCTTTAAAATGAAATTGATTTTTAGGTCACCTGAGTCACTCAGGTGACCAATTGCTATCTGTTTTCGTCCGTCGTCGTGCGTCGTGTGTTAACATTTGAACATTTTCAGCGTCTTCTCTGAAACCGCTGAACCAATTTCAGCCAATTTTAGCATATGGCATCTATGTGTGAAGGGGAACAAAATTTGGGAATATCATGGTCCCTGCTCCCCTGGGGCCTGAGGGGTGGGGCTAAAACCACCAAAATTCATACAATCTTTAAAAATCTTCTTCTTTACTCCTGGACATCAAGCAGTCAAACTGTTGGCATGATTGTAATAAGCATTGAGCCCTCTACCAGAACTGTGAAATTCATGGCCCCAGGGTCAGGGGTTCTGGTGCTAGGGTGAAGCTACATATATATAGTTCATAAAGTGAAGGTGCATTATTTCTTTGAAAATCTTCTTCTCCACTCCTGGGTATTATTGAAACAAATTAAATACATAGTTATGATAAGCAAGAGTGACTCTACCAGAATTGTGAAATTCATAGCCCAGGGTCAGGGGTTCTGGTGCTAAGGGGGGGGGGGGCTATATAGATCATATAGTGAAAGTGCATTATTTCTTTGAAAATCTTCTTCTCTCCTCCAGGGTATTATTGAAACAAATTAAATATATGACTGCCGTCATGAGAAAAGGGCCCTTAAGGTCAAAATTTCACAAATTGACTTTTTGGTATTTTTTGATAGCCTGACTCTTTCTGATTGCAAAAATACATAACTTTTATAAATATCTCCCTTTTTCTATATTTTATGAGCATTTTATTAAGGCGCCTCAAAATAACGTTGACGTTACTCACTGAAAACGTAATGACGTCGCGTGCGTCAAATTCAGTTTCCAAACATTCTTAAAATTATTTAAATAACTTTAATCGTTTTGACACAAATAAACTTGAAAAAAATTGATTTCTTCTTCCAAGATTCTAGTATGTAATTATTCCTAAGGAAAGTCGACTTTATTCATACTATTTTAGAGACAGATTTAGTGATATCGTAAAGGAGGGGGGTGGGGTGGTCAAGACAGGATCTAGGAATGGTTTGTATTCATTTGAAAAAATAATATTTGTACAATTCCACTATTTTAGCACAAGATATTCTTTTTATATTTAATACTATAGCCAAATTTATACAATATATAAAACAATTTTAAATTAAAAACCTTAAAAGAAAAACGTCACAGGTGTCTAATAGAGAAAGGATAGATTCAACCCAAGGAAGGGCAACGCGCGTAACGCGGGACATCAGCACATCGATCCCGATATATAAAAAATATATTTTTGGTTTAATATAAGGAGGCATCCCCCCCTCCCCTTCGACACACACACTATATCAATGTGATGTTAACCGACTTTTAAAGTTAAATTTGAATAAAAAAGAAAAACCTCGGCCCTGTCTGTTTGTACATAATCAGCAACTTTTTCTGCATTACTGCATGAGTAGAAGCTAGGCTCGTCTAGTATGGACTAATTTCTATATTCAGCTAAACAATTTGTAGTCGACCTAAGCAGTGATTAGTCCGTTGCAATGTAGCAGCGATCTTCGAATGACTTTAAACACCTGAAAATCTACCTTATACGTGACTGAATCATGCGTAGCACGGATTCAACCTATTCACCCGTAAACAAAATGAACAACTAATTGATCTTCTATACCGATAGACCTTCTCTGCATACATAACAAACACACGTGTTTTCCCGTAACTTTTATAAATATTCGTCAACTTCTTTAAAGTTTTTAAAGTAAATCATGCTTAATAAAAAAGCGGTTGTAAATGCTTTGTTTTTTTTGGGGGGGGGGGTGGGGGGGTGGGGTGGGGGGGGGGCTTTGCACCTATGCTTGCTTTCGACGCTACTACTGTATCGCTTGGACACATCAATCGTTCATCATTTCTTATAAGGGTCGCTTATGTAATGATTCAATGTCGATACGATTTGGAAATTTGCTATCATATTGCCAGATACTAATTACTCAGTATCACCTGCTGGACATGCAAAGATAGCTGGCAGACACGTGTCATATTTTAAGCTTATCATTTGAAACATTTGAAACATTTTATTCACTTTTTGGCCTCACATGAGGCATAAAAGTACAAAAAGAAATAAATCAACAATGAAAAGGTAACAAATGAACAAAGGATTAACATATATTCAATATTAATTTAGAGGTATTGGAAGGAATTTCAAGAGTGAAATAAAGACATTACAATCTTCCAAAATTTAGCCAAGCCAATTAAGGTAAATTTATCATCACTGTTGAACAGGTTAGCAAAACTATTGATATTTTTTACTTTGTAAACTTTTTCAGGTATCAATGCTCAATTCTAAAAAAAATTTAATTCCTTGTACCATTGCGCTCGATCTGAAATAATAACCTCTCTGGATTTTTGGAATTGATAAAATCTCGTCAGATAATAATCACTCACAATGCATGTGTAAACGATTGTCTGGTTTCCAACTCAGATTTACGGAAAGTTCTGTAAAAAATAACATTGTATAGTTTGATCAAAGAGAGGGTTGTACTGCTCTTGACTCTTTTTAATATATGTACACTTAACGGAGTTGGATTTTTCTAGGCAAAATAAAATAGAGTTGCTTTACAATTTTGACGAAATCTATTTGAAATTAAAACTGAATATCTCTCAAGACTTAAATATATTTTTACGCAGTTAAGGTCATCTATTCATCTTAATCAAAGGTTTTTTTTTTTTTTTTTTTTTTTTTTTCAAAATTATATTTTTTTTTTATTAAAAGCAGAAAGGTATGTGTATTTGTTTAATCATTCCTTTAAAGTCAAGTACAGTTATAAACTTCGGCCTCATGGTCCATGGAATAAAACCCGGGGTAAATCCCCGTACACCCTTGATTGAACCTGGATAACTAATAGTATCCCGGCATCAACGGAACTTTCAGAAAAATTAGAGATATCCGGGTTATCGAGATGAGACTTGACGTCCAAGATTTAAACGCGAAACGTGACTAATTCATTATATACATGACTTCAATAGTCAGTAAAAAAAAAATGCTTCCTTTCATATTTCACGGTCATCAAAATTTTACATGAGCCTCCGGTTTTTTTTGGGTTTTTTTTTTTTTTTTTTGTCGCTCGAAACATCACCATTGCTTTCTTTTCCATCTTTCTCAAAATGTAGATGTTTTGATTGTCTTTGTTGTCTTACAGTTGGTGTTTATGTCGTTGATGATCAGAACATTTTTATTACATTATAATATGACATTCATAACCACTTGTTGGTAGTACTTTTTTCCTCTATCAGTGATTTATACTCAAAACATGTCGCCATATCAACATTTACCAGAAGTTCGTAGTTTCGTAATCTATCGTTTAATCTGTTTTTTCTTCTTCTGTTTCATACATATTTTCATGCATAATGTCACGTTCGATATAATTATTAGTTTCTTCAACGTTGAGTATAATGCTCATGGAAAAGCCCACATTAAATGTATTTTGATAAAATTCCTAAATCAAGCGCAATTTAACTTCAAGCCAGCTTTCATCGGAATAATTTAAGAAAATTGATAAAGTAATTGTTATCAGAGAGTACTTTTTTTTTATACATTTATTTGATCATTTCATTATTTTTTTTTAATTATATTTTTAGCAAAATTTTCGGGGCACCGTTTTCTCCATTTTTTTCCGAAGCATATTCTTTTGTTGCTAATTTTGTATAGATTTTTTTATATAACATTTATACAATCCACCTCTTTTCATTTTTTGTAGTTCATGAAGGTTCGAATCTCCCATGTTACAAGTATCTATATCCAAAACAAGATGTTCTCTTTTTTTAGTTTGAACTTTTACCGGTTGTCTTTTTATTCGTCGATTTATTTATTTTTTTTATTTTTATTTTTGTTTGTTTGTCAATAATCTCTCTCTCTCTCTCCCCCCCCCCCCCCACACACACACATCGACGCTTCACCCTTCTCTGGTCTAATTGTGCATATCAATATGATTAACTATATGGATTAAAATTTAAATAAAGACTTTTAAATGAAGGAATTTTTAAATTAAGAAGCACTAATAAAGTACGCGTATATGTGCATTGATCTCTATTTCTCTCTCTCTCCCTCTTTGGACAAAAATATTTACGTGCATGTAGAATACCTTTTAATAATAAGTCTAATTCACATGAGTCAAATTTATGTATTTGAAAATTGCTCAGAAAACAAATAAATAGTATTTTGAGTCATGCATAGTATATAGACATCGCTATAAATCGCTGTATTGAACAATGTGTTCAATGTCGTGTTTAGATTAATTATGCGATATCAAGTAAAATGCTTAATAATAAACAGAATTATGAATAAATACATGTACTTAATAGTAATAATATTATCTATTACAAATTTCAGCATCAATTTTCATATATATTTTTTTTTTCCATTTCACCTGGAAATCCAATTTTATTTCTTGTTCACGAAACACTGTCGACAAAAATTACGTTCGTGTTCACAACACTGCGACTTTGACGTCGTTTTCTGAGCATTGTGACGTCAAAAGATAAGGGCCCTTTTCTCATGACGGCAGTCATATAGTTATGATAAGCAAGAGAGACTCTACCAAAATTGTGAAATTCATGGCCCCAGGGTCAGGGGCTCTGGTGCTAAGGTGGGGCTATATAGATCATATAGTGAAAGTGTATTATTTCTTTGAAAATATTCTTCTCTACTCCTGAGTATTATTTAAACAAATTATATACATAGTTATGATAAGCAAGGATGATTCTTCCAGAATAGTGAATTTCATGACCCCTGGATCAGGGGTTCTGACGTTAGGGCCGGGCTCTATTTATTATATAGTGAAAATGCATTAATGCTTTAAAAATCTTCTTCTCTGCTCTTGGGTATTTTTGAAACAATATAAGTACATTGTTATGATAAGCAAAGATGCCTCTTCCAAAATTGTGAAATTCATTGTCCCAGGGACAGGGGTTCTAGTTCTAGGTTGGGGTTAGATCCTATAGTAAAGGTGAATTTTTTTTCTTTGAAAATCTTCATCTCTGCCCCTGGGTACTATTTAACCAAACTAAGTACATTGCTATGATACGCAAGGATGCCTCTTCCAAAATTGTGAATTTCATTACCCCAGGGACAGGGGTTCTGGTTCTAGGTTGGGGCTAGATCCTATAGTAAAGGTGAATTTTTTTTTCTTTGAAAATCTTCATCTCTGCCCCTGGGTACTATTTAACCAAACTAAGTACATTGCTATGATAAGCAAAGGATGCCTCTTCCAAAATTGTGAATTTCATTGTCCCAGGGACAGGGGTTCTAGTGAAAAGGATGGGGGGAGCTCTATTGATTATATAGTGAAAAAGCAAAATTTCATTGAAAATATTCTTTTCAGCTTCTGGTTAAAAAGCAATGAAGCTAAGTATATAGATATGATGAGCAAGAGTGCTTCTTCCAGAGTAGTGAATTGCATGACCCTGGGTCAGATGTGCTGGTGTAAGGGTGGGGCTCTTGATAATATAGTGAAAATGCATTAATTCTATTAAATAATCCTGTTTGCTCCTAAGTGTTAAGCAGATAAACAAAGTGATTACTTATGATGAGCAAACATCTGATCCTAGGGTGAGAGACTCTAGTGTTTCTTGGTGTGGAGGGGGGGGGGGGGGCTCTATTGATAATATAGTGAATCTATAGTAAAAATGCATTATTTCTTTAAATATTTTCTCTGCACTTGGGCATATCAGAGGCAAAAAGATTAAAAGTTTAATAAGGAAGGGTATATTTACCAGATTTTTGAACATCTGGACCATTTGGTCAAGTGTTCTGGTCCTGGCCAGGGCTCTATTAATTTGTATTCTACTGAGAGGAGTTATTCCCCTATGCCGTTTACTTTTGATAATTAATCACTGTAAACAATGTACTTGAAAGGTTGATAGAATAAGAGAATTATGCAAGATATTTTATTGTATAATACAAAAAGTATTTTCATAGTTTTAATGATCAGGTAGACTTGTAAGTAATAGATAAATAAAAATGGAACAAAAATAACTTGTCTTTTTAAATGTTCATCAAAGACCAAGAGAGGCCAATGTAAGAGATTTCAACAAGAAATTAAAATAGTACAGAAGCACTGATAGTTTTTTTATATACTGTATAGTGAAAGTGATAAATGGGGACCAGATTAGAACCTTAATTATTTTGTTGATCCTGATCACCCTATTTTTCTTGCTTTTGGGCAACAAAGCTTCACCTTTCAGTTCATTTTATACTCTGTGGATCCTCTAAATTGTTGTAATATACTCAGGTGACCGTTAAGCCCCTTGGGCCTCTTGTTAATGATAGCATTTATGTGCAAAACACAATAAGGCCTCGAACGTGTCAAGCTTAAAACACTCGAAATATTTTAGTAAATGCAGAGAGCAGAAAAGCTTATTGAGATTTGGCGAGAAAATGACCATGGTGCTACAAATAAGAAAGTGAAAAATTAAATCTTATTTACATATGTATCAAAAGTTACCTTGATATTTCATATACATTATTGTATACTAGCATCTTTTACTTTTGTTTTTAATTACTTCCTGTCATAGTTTTTATTGCATTTAGCTGTTTCTTTGTTTTACCTATAGAGAATATAACCTAAATATTTCTTCTTTTTTTAATTCAGACAAAAACTGTGATTCATGAACTGATGCACGCCATAGGTCAAATGCACGAGCAGCAGAGAACAGATCGAGATCAGTATATTGATATACTGTTCAATAACATTCCTCAAAATGGCCGCCACAACTTTGATATCAGCGATACATTTGACAGAACACCATACGATGTGGAGTCCATTATGCAATACCCATTAACGGTTGATATATATATATATATATATATATATATATATATATATATATATATATATATATATATATATATATATATATATATATATATATATATATATATATATATATCTTTAATATTTAGTGTATTTTTCAAGAAAACATTAAGTACACTTAAAATTCAATCTGTTTTTAGGAATAACGAAGTATGAGCTAAAGCTGTATTTTTCAGTCATTTTCCCAAAATGGCGGCAAAACTATGCAACTAAAAGACACCAGATTAGAAGTATTGATTGACACTGCAAAAACATTTACCCACAATGATATAAAGGAGATAACAATCGCTTATCAGTGTACAGGTACGTATTAATATAATGTATACTTAAGATATGTCACTCGTAAGCTTATTAAGAACCTCTTTTATCAAATTTCTAAATAACAATTTAATCTTAAGAAAATATCTGAATAAAAAATGAAAGGTGCACAATATTCAATTAAGAAAAAAAACTGCGTACAAAATCTATAAGAAATATGATTTATTGGGGGGGGGGGGTTCTAGAAGGAAGGATACTTTGAAAATTCTCAAAATATACACAGTTGTTACATTTGATATCTTCAAGGTGAATCTTTGGCCCTAAATATTTATGTTTATAGAAATATTTGCGTTATTATACGCTAGGAACAACCAATGTAAGTTTCAAGTAATATTTTAAGAATAAATTTTATTCAACATACTTTGTAAAAAGTATAAATAAATAAATAAATAAATAAATAAATAAATAAATAATAATAATAAAATTTTAAAAAAGGACGATATATCAACAAGTTAAGATAAAATTTGCATTTGCTTTTTTTTCGCCTGAAAATCTCATGTTTTGGATAATATCTCAACATTTCCAACACTGGGCACAACTTTTTAGCTCACCTGATCCAAAGGCTCAAGTGAACTTTTCTGATCGAAATTTGTCCGTTGTCTGTCGTCGTCTATGTCGTCATTGTAAATTTTTCACATTTTCAATATCTTCTCCAGAACCGCTTTTCCCATCTCAACCAAATTTACCACAAAGCATCATCTGGGAATGAAAGGAATTCAACTTTGTTCAAATGAAGGACCAGGCCCTCTTTCACAGGGATTTTATTAATAACTAGTGAAAATTTAATGGCATCTTTCAAAAATCTTCTCACAAACTAATATGAAAGAAGAGATGAAAATTATTTCATAGTTTCATTACAAAGGGTAGACGTAAGTTTGTTGAAATCAGGATTCCTGGGGTAGGGTGGGGTCACAATGGGCGATCATAGTTTTACATATGAATATACAGGAACAATCTTTAAAAATCTTCTCATGAACAACCGGGAATGTAGACTTGAATCTTAAGTAAAAGCTTCATTACATAGTGCAGATTCTAATTTCAAATCATAACCAACTGGGAGGATGGGGCCACGATGGAAGATCATCAAAGTTTTACATGGGAATAAATAAGAAAAAAATCTTTAAAAATCTTGTTCTCAAGAACAGCAAAGGCGTGATTAGTCTTATTAATCTGGAAGCACTTTCCGGTAATGTAGGTTCAATTTGTTCAAATCATAACCTCCGGAGGTAGGGTGAGGCCACAGTAGGCGATCAAACTTAGTTTTTTTTATAGGAATATATAGAAAACTGTCTTTACTCGAGAAAAGCAAAGGTTTGATAAGTTCAAAAAAATACAATGCAATCAAAGTTTTACATAGGAATATATAGGAAAAATCTTTCAAATCTTCTTAAAATCAGCAAAGGCATGATAAGTCATATTAATATGGAAGCATCCATAAAAAAGTAGATTAAAATTTGTTCAAATCATGATCCACGGGGATAGGGTCGGGCCACAGTGAACGATCAAATTTTACATACAAAATATTTGAATCGATCTTTAAAAATCTTCTCTTCAAGAACATCAAAGGCATGATTAGTCATGTTGATATTTAATCATCCTCAGGTAATATAAATTCAGGCTTGTTCAAAACATTACCCCTGGGGTTAGGTAGGGACCACAATAAGCGATCAAAGGTCTACAAAGGAATATATAGTGAATAAATCTTTTGATGAAGAACAGCAGGGCCATATAATGACTCAGTTAGGAAGTCATGGCACATAGACCTCTTGTTATAACATTTTATGAAACTGCCCGACACCTTCAACAGATCAGCTCTCAGTTCATAAAAAAGACGGATATATGGAAATATTTTATTGTCTTCTAGATTTTTGATCAAACATGATATTGTATTAGCGCAAAAAAGGTCACACGATAATTTTCTGCATTTTTTCAATAACAAATATTATTCAATCCATTTTGCACTAAATAAGACTGTATTACATCTGGTAAAATGTGAATGAGGTTCAAGTGAAATTGATTAACCTTAGAGTTACATGTACTTAGTGTAAAAATATGAAGTTATTGTGTTATGCTCAATAAGATGCAGATAGACCCCCTATTTTCTTTGCTATTTTGGGTTAGATATATGTGGCCTTCAATTTAACATTTACATATATCGACGACATTTTATCAATTAACAATGTTCATTTTCATTCCTACGTTGATTCTATATATATCCCTTTAAACTCAAAATAAAAGATACCACAGAGTGTGACACACCTATCTCATATTTGGATATTTTACTAGAAAAGATGTTAATGGTAACTTAAGAAGAAAACTTTGATGACTTTAACTTCCCTTATTTATGTAGCAATATACATTATCACCTGCAAATGGAATGACTCCCAGTTGAATCAAGAGCATGCTCTATGTACGAACAACTTCTAAAACGGGGCAAGCTATTGACAAATAAATTGATAAAACAAGAGTATCAACAGTCTCGTTTAAAGCCAACATTTCGCAGACTTTGTGGTTGATAAATGACCTTGTCAGCAAATACAATCTATCATTAAGTCGATTGTTGACTAATGTTTTACATGCAAATTGTTAGGCCATTATTTTTTTTATGATTTATGTACCGATTTTTCCATTTGCTTGATCATGACAATGAGCAAACGGCGGGTGTGACCCGTCGACAGGGGATGCTTACTCTTCCATGGCACCTGATCCCACCTCTGATGTTTTTAGAGGTCCGCGTGTGCTCTACTTCAAATTTGTATTGTTTCAATGGACATTTGATATTGATTAATGTTTGTTATCACAGAATCCTGTCAGAATCTTCCAGACTGTCAGAATGAAGGGTTTGTGGCTCACACCTGCCAGTGTCTGTGTCCCTCTGAACTTACAGGAGCCACCTGTGAACAAGTTATTACCGATACAGGTAAGTGTCAAAAATGATTCCAGTAATCATTCAAAAATATTTTTAAGTACAAATATTGTCAGACATTATAAGCAAACTTTGAAATAATTAAGCATTACAAAAAAGGTTGTTATTGTTAAGGATGTGGAGGTGTTATTAATTTGAGTTCCGGACAAAGCCAGTTCATTGAATCTCCTGGTTACCCTAACGCAGTTAGCAACGACAAAGAGTGTGTCTGGTTGGTCAGAGTAAGTCAAAATATTTTACAGAACTGTAGTCTGCAAAATATTTGAACATAAAAATTTGCAATTTTGGTTTCTTCAAGCCACATAATATCAAAATCTGCAATAATTTTTTTTCTCGTCAGGGGCCAAGTGGATCCAATATCAGACTTAGAATAGACGAACTGCAACTAGCGATGAATAATTTTGATTCCAAGTGTTATCATTGGCTGGAGATTAGGTACAATATGATTGGTCAAAGTGGAATCAGGTATGACGAAACTCCTTTTTTTTCTAAACACTTAACAGAAACATCACAATTTGTGAATTAGTTTAATATGAATATTTGAAAATTTACCATAGAAATTAAGGGGATTTAAAGCAATTTAAATCCTTACTAGTTTAATTTTTTGTTGTTGCTTTTTTAGGCAGTGTAATACAGCCAACAATCAAACCTACACAACGACAAACGATGGAGAGAGTAACCTGATGCTTCTTAAGTTTGACAGTCGATTTAATAAAAACACTCAAACTTCACAAGGTCAAAGATTCAAGCTGAATGTTAAAGCTGAAGGTGGTAAGTTCAATTTGATGTATAAATACAACGTTTTAAATTGAAAATATTTCACAAGCTTTGTTTTTGTAATTAAAAAGTAACAAATATATGCATTTTTTAAAGAAATTTGAACCAAAAAATCATTTTAACTTGATTTAAAGGCTGAGGGCTGTACTAAAAATGAATTTGTGACAAATTATCTTTTTTAAACACTTGCTTAAACAACTGAAATTCAGGTCAATAATGTGTTAAAAATAATTACCAAATATTATTTTTGAAATGATTGGTATATTTTGCAGGATCTTCCTCAAACCCATGCGATCCTAATCCCTGTCTGAATTCCGGAACTTGCACCGTAGTTGGCTCAACGTTTGACTGTTCATGCACAACAGGCTGGACAGGTACAACCTGCGACGTTCCCGTTCTCAGTTGTCAACCAAATCCGTGTCAAAATGGCGGCACATGTGCTATAATTGGTAACAGTGTATCATGTGACTGTCCCCCGGGATGGATCGGGCCTAACTGTGAAAGTAAGTATTTATCTTTACAAAAATACATGACGGACAGCGTGTTAAAACTTGTGATTATTAAATGGTTTATCAAAAGTATAGGGATACTTGCAATTCTTATGTCATTTTTATAATACTTTTCATTATTTTTTATAAACATAAAAATGTATATAAAAAACGTCAGTCCCGTATAATAAGATGAAATAATTCATAGGTACAATAAACCAGTATGTGGGTTTTAATATGGACACTATTTATTCTTTGGCTATACACGTGTAGAGGTCTTTATAATTTTTCCTTCCATCGACTCATAACTACTATCTTATTATAAGGAGTAAAAACATATATACATGAAATTTCTGATGAAACTGCTATAGTAAAGCCGAATATTGAGACAATGTAATCGCGATCGGATGATAATATATATGTTTATTTCATCAGATCATTAATTTCATACTTTCAGTAATGAAATACATATAATTCAATCTCAACTTTAGCCTCATCTGTTGCAACCACCACAACGACGACGACCACCACCACAGTTTCACCACCCACTGGTACCAGCAGGCTGTGTAACTTTGAAACATCTAATTGCTGGATGGAGAAGTTTGGCGATCTTTTCTCAGTACAGGTACTTATGTATACCTCTTTAGATTCTGGTTTCTAAGAATTAACGCCCTTACTTACGATTAAAATTTTCTTTACACGCGAACAAAAAGATTGTTATATAATAACTGTGTCCAATTTGCAAAAATTGGATCTTAAGTAAATTTTAAGTCCATCCAAATCATATAAAATAATATCATTTTAAATCTATTCATAGCATAACTTCTTATTGTTTTTAACCTTTAGAAAATCTAAATAATATCCACACAGGTATCGTCTAGCATGGAACCATACGCCGGGTTTCTCAATACTGCAAGGTATGGGTATCTTCTACCTGGATCTTCATTTATACTGGAATCTCCATCAGGAACCCTCAGTAGTAAGCCTTTATAAATTTATATGTCATCTCATCGTATGTAATGATAAAAAAAGAATTAACAATAGTATCTCTGTCTTGCTCAATAGAAGAGGAAACAAAAAGAAACACCAAAAGAAATTCCCGATTTTTGAGAGATATAAAGACGTGTGATAAATTATTTCATAACCGGAATTCTTTTACTTATTGTTTGTTTTCATGCCCCAGAGAAGGAAATAAATAATAAAATTATTGAAATAATACATGGCCCGCTATCAACTTTCAATAAGACTTTCCTCCGAACGAACTTATAAGGAATTCTTATTTAACGTTATTTGTAGATGGACAGTTCTGCCTCAGTTTCGGATTTTACATTAACGGCTATTATCCCTCCATGAGTGTGTATCTTCGAAACATGTATCAACAAATGCAGGGTCTATGGTTTTATAATCAATCTACTTACGGTAACTGGTATTCAGTAGAGATCCCATTCTATGGACCCTCCTCCGATCATATTGTAAGTAAACAATCTCTAGTGCGTGTCTGTATAAGACGGTGATGACATGCATTTTGTAAAAAAAAATTCTTAAAAGAGCACAGAAAGATAAAAATGGTTAAGTTTACAGTCAAATTATTTTCATATCCACAACTTCTGATTATGTAGCGTTTCTATGTTTAAATATTGTGCCATACAAATTCATGTTTATCTATTATGATTTTATGAAAGAAAAAAATATGATCATATGAAAAAAGTGAAGGTAACGAGCAGTGATCTATCAAAAAGAAAAAAACCCAAAACAAAACAAAATAAAAAACAAAAAAACTTCAAACAACACAAATCTGAGAACAGGGCATAAAACACCGAACCCTGGATATTCAAAAGGTTGGACCAGTAAACATTTTCTGTTGACCAGTCATACCTACAATGAACAATATACATATATTTTGATCAGGTAGATGAAATATAGAGTCAAATTAAGTATACAAACATAGGCCTAACAATTCTGATGAAATATGTCAGTCAAAATACGACCCAATGATAGGATATATTAGCTAACAAGGTCATTATAACGACCATAGAATGTACGAAATGCCGATTTTAAACAAGGTTTCTTGAAATCATTGTAACATCATCTTATCTGTCCTTAGTCAACCTCGGTTTAAAATTTGAGCATGCTCTTGAGTATCAAATAAGTTGAGAGACATACATTGTAAATACCATATGCAGGTACGAAATGCTACTGCATAAAAATGGAACGCCGACAATAGAAAATTCGAAGTCATCTCGTTTGTCGTTTTGCTGTTAATTGACATTTATCGCCTATAGTCAGTAAAACATCCAAACAGATGTAGCAGAATCTTTGGTGCCTTTTATTTACAGTGGAGATTACTGGGATATATAATCCACATATGAATGAAAGTAAATATTGTTAATTGATAAAAAGTCGTTGATATATCTGAATGTCGAGTTGAGGGCCACAAAAATGTTTTCTTCTTCTCACGTAGAAATTATTTAATACATTCTGCTTCATAGAAATATAAAAACAAGCGGCTAATAATGGAGCACAATAAGTCAAATAGTTCATAAGAACGGCATCAGGCATACCTTTTCTTCATAGTTTTGTTGTCTTAATTAACCAATAATAACTCATAATAGCTCTTTGGATGTTGATGTGATATACAATGAGTGCGGCATTTTAGGATATATTAGTTTAATTCATGTACAGGTTTATCCCTTTTGTGAAGATTTTTAAAAGACAGTCTTTACTACAAGCTGAATATAATTGAGAATCTGAAGTTGACAATGCACATGGAATATTTAAGAGAGGGGGGGGGGCAAATGGGATCACAAACGTAGCGATAAAGGTTGGAAAATCTTGATATATTGAAAGAGATTACGTCATATAGATCATTTGTTGTAAATAAAAACATAATTTTGTAACAAAGACTTGAAAGTTAACAACTAAGTAAATTATATAACATATGTGTATAGCATCAAAGCATTCATACAAAATTACAAATGTTCCATTTCATTTTTTATTCCATTTCGTGGTATTTAAAAATTCAAAATGTTTCAGGGTGTTTAGGATCACCTTAAAAATGCAACTGAATAGTTTATGGACATACTGATATTTTCCTCCCAAAAAAAGCCATTCTAAAAATATGAATTAATGAAGACCACAATCTGATCGAATTTCAGGCAATAGAAGGGTACATCTCGTACGGGACATTCGCAATTGATGAAATCCGACTTCTGGATGGAGCATGCCCCGCAGGTGTCGGTAGATGATGAAATTAGTTCCTGAACAAGTTTTCCAATTTCAAAATAATAATGAATTTGAATAAATATTCTTTAATTTCTTATGAGTCATGTTTATATTTTCATTGCTGGTTAGAAATAAATAGAGAGAGAGCTTGAGAGAGAGAGAGAGGGAGAGAGAGAGAGCTTGTGCAAATATTTTTGCTTTTGGGTAGTCGAGTAATTTATTATCAAATAACAGAAATATATCGTATTGATTTAATGTTTTGAAGGCAATTTGACTGGAAACGTTTTAAGCCTTTTTCAAGTTCACGTGTTATTGAATAGTTGAGAATATTTGACAAAAAGTAAAATAGATATCAATTCTTGATAAAGGAAATACTTTAAATCACATTAGTGTGGTAGGAAGTTTAAATTAACCATCATCTGAAACATGCACAGATAAATTTGATTTTTTATTAGTTAAAAATAAATTTAAAAAAACATTGAATAAAACAAAGTTGCATATTTGCATTTCTAGTTAAGATATATGCAAATATATTTTTCTTGTACATAATTGGAATGAAAAAATAGATCTTTATATTAATGTCTTCAAAGTAATATATGCAATGAAATCATCATAGATAACCCAGAAGAATACGAATAAATAATAGTATGGCTATACAAGTCATGAAACATTATCATAGGTAGGAATATATATTATATTTAATGTAAAAGAAAGAGAGTGGCCAATTCAATGTAACCTTTCATTAAAGATGGATTGTTTGTCAATATATTCAATTTCGACTTATTTATTCACAAACAATAAAATTTATTAAAATAATATATGATCATAAGTAATAAAAAGGGATAGATTCCATTCACAGTAGAGGTAGAATACATATTGCAAGTTGTGTTATACCCGGTGATTTAACGGTGTTCAGTGAATTTGTTTAGGACAGAATCAGTTCATTTCGGACTAAAATGGCGTTTCAAACGGAAGTACTCCATGTTGTGACGTTGTAGGGAGCCCCCATAATGTATTTCTTTTAATGAAACAAAGTGCGTATATGATGTACAAGAATGAACTTCAATGTGAAAAAAAAAAAACTAACAACAACAAACAAAACAAATACATCATATTATTTAAAAAAAAAGTAAAGTGTACATACAATAAAAGGTAAATGCTATTTTTAATGTTTTGAAAGCATTTTGATTCGTAAAGAAAATTTATTGTTGGAATTATGTATACTGAATGCATATAGAATATTTTAAAGGCACTAGGAATGTTCCAGTATACATATCCTTTCCTTATTGCATAAGATATACATTTCAATAAAGTTCAATTGAGCATGCTGCCAAAATTTTTTAAAAGAATCTTTAAATATTCATCGTCACTAAAAGTACAGTATAAGGCGTATCACACACAAAGACTTGTGACAATTTTAAATGTACATCTTTCAAAAATAATTATCATTCTCAAGTTTTGTTTTGTATAGTGGAAGCTGTCAGTCCTTACTTTTCGTAGAGATCGCCTTATTTCCAGATTTCCTATGTCTACAAGACACTTTTATACTCAATAAAATCTTCATTTACTTCATGTAACTTTGCAGTTTATATAGCTCCATAAACTCTTTCATCATTTCGTTTTTGAATTTTTCATATGACTTGAAAGCTTAATGTTCTATATATTTTGCTGTTTTTGAAAGATATTTGTGACGTCATCAAGTGTACGTTTGTTCAGGCATCGCATTTATTCTTGTATCGATTTCCCCACTTTCTCTAAACAAATAAACTTTTCATAAAGTCTAAACAAATAAACTTTTCATAAAGTCTAAACAAATAAACTTTTCATAAAGTCTAAACAAATAAACTTTTCATAAAGTCTACTGATTGATGAATAATATTAAATGTCAAATGTTCAAAATAAATTTTAGTCATAAGTTTATTATTTTTAAATAAATACAATAAATTAAAATTTACCCTAAGCAATTTTTTCTGCTATTCGGGCTTTCTTTGTGAGACAACTTGCTTAATGTATGACAATTGTTACGTGGTATCGCTTACATCAATGTAGCAATGAGATTTCGCCACACACACACACACTGCCATTAAAACAAGACAGAGGGAAGCAAATTATTTTGGGGTAATTTAAAAACCTGTAAAAACATGAAATGTTTTAGAAAACGTACTAAAAGAGTACCATTTGCACAGGGACACAACACCATTACAGTTTAATGATATTAGAATGAACTTTTACAAATTAAATCGAATGTTATCGAATTTACATTTGTTCTCCACTTTACGACCAAGGTCAATGTCATTCTAAACAATATATATTCAGTGTTTTAAACATCTATACTTCCTGGTGATTCTACTTTTTTTTTAAGAAAGGCTTTTTTGAGATGCTCCTCCTCTACGTTGTTCTTTGCGTATGGACCGTTTTGGCAGATTTTGAGAATAGGAAAGAGCTGAAAAAAGTTCTGCAAACTCATGAAAGTAAGATTTAATTTATAATGTAATAAATATATAATTTTGAAGTTTGCTAAAAGTTTGTTCTTAGAGTATCATAATTTATAAAGTGAATAAAAATTGCTCGGTCTAGTCTACCCTTTTCTCTAACTTTAACTCTATCACTAAGAAAATCAAATTGTTTGAAAAGGAAATCTTTAAAAATGACTTTGATTCAGAAAAAAATATTTTGAAATGGTTTTGTTTGCAAACTATGTGTCATTTTTAACTAATAGAAGCTTTATTGAATTTACCAAATAGATTGATTCTACGACATGCTAATTCCAATTTAATTTTTTAGTTTATTTTTTGACACTTTCAATGGATCATAATTAAGGAATTATAAAGGATTCTCTTTTTTGGAATTTTAAAAAACACGTATACAGTAAAGTATTCTTTAAATCATTTTTTTAAAACTCGAAATATAAAAACCCCTCCAAATTTGTAATAGGAGGAGAACAAAAACCCTCAAAAAGTAAATGGCAGTTTGACCAAATGAAAGATAATGACGAAAAAATTGGACAAAGAAAAATTATGTGGAGAGATTGGGAAAAGTTACAGAAACCTGGAAAGTGGCATAAAAACATGATAAAGGACTGGGTAAGACGTTGTTTGGTATCTTTTTTTTAATCCAAGAACTATATTAGAGAGGCATGCTTATTTTTCTTTGCTTTTATTTATAGTTGGAAAATCCACTTTCGCAAATTAAAATATAAATTGTTTGTAGTTGGATATGATTTTTTTTTTAACAACGAGTTGCCCATGTTCTATCCCCGAGCCTTAGCATATTACAAACCATGGGGGATTCTTTTATCACATGTTAACTATAGCTATTACATGTTTTTCCACGTTTTATATGTGAAGCCGTTTTGTTTGACTTCTTCACTTTTTCGCTAAAACCATTGTGACGTCACAACTATTGATATAAAAACGATATCGTATGACCTATATCAACTGTATAAACAAGTTAGCATGTGATAAAAGCTTACTTTTATATTTTAATTTTGTATAGTATTTAGATTTTGACACAAAGTATGAAATAAGGCTTTAATTCTAAGCCATAGTTTAAAAAAGCGTTAACTTTGAATTTTCTTCTTTTTTTTTAAAGTGATACAAATACCATTTAAATATACGGGGAGAAAATCTAAATTCATGCATTCAAATTAAATGTTTTCTTTTTTTTCAAAGGATAAAATCGTGCTTTCGTTAATCATAATTTAGCAAATAAATGACTCTATCATTTTATTTATTTACATACGTCATTATAATAAAATATGATTGCACTTATTTTCGATGACAAATGATGTTTTGCAATCTTACATGAAAAACAAAATCAGGGTTCACATGACATTTCATATTACTGGTTGTTAATCCTCAAAAGAATATCAAATCTAAAGAGAATCAATTTCTGGTGTGTAGAGAAAAAATTTTTTTTGGAAAGCATGTCACATTATAGTAGGCATCTGAAATTTATCCAGAACCATAAGAGAAGAATGAAAGTATGAACGAAAAAGATTAAGATAATGAACAGTGATTGATTTCATAAATTCTTTAAACAAAATAAAACGTGAACAAAGCAAAAAGAGGACCTTAGGAAACACTAGAAGTTGTCAAGGTGCCTTGGAGGAAAAAGTATACCCTATCCATTGGTCACATTCATCCCTTTGTATTGATCAGATAAATAAAGGATATTCAATGTTTTGTAGTTGGATATGGAATTTATTTCACGAATGGGACAGGAATTTTTTTTAATATTTTCGAAGCACGAGTGAAAATATTAAAAAAATCTTGTCTGGCGAGTAAAAATAAATTCCATATCCAACTACAAAACATTGAAATTCTGTTTATTACATTTTCTTTGATTTTCCCTTTGCTTCTATCTTTTCTTTACACAGTGCCATAGGCTGTGACGCCATAGTTTAGCAGTTGAGACGTCATAGTTGAACAGTTGTAAGATTGAAAACATTGTAACATGGATTTTAAAAGCAACATATTTGGGAATAATTTTGCAGTTTTAGTCTCAATTAAGATGGCTTAGTTACTATCTCTATCTTATTACATGCCAGAAATTATTTTTACTTACTTTGATATACTTTCACACTGTGAGAGAATATCACTTTGGTATCCTTTCACACTGTGAGAGAATATTCATATATTATTTTATAATATTTTATTCAATAAATAAATCACAGTATTTCACTGTTGAAAATGTAATTAATCTGAATCTTTTTATTATATGAGAATTGCTTTTTTTACCAGTATGATCACCCTCATAGTCAGGATGACGCAATAGCCGATCTCCTACAAACAATGATTGTATACGATAAAAACGGAAAACCTCATATGGTACGAAATTTAAACTAGTATAAATATTAGAGTTGAAATATTCTATTGATTATAAAAAATGCCTTTTTTTCTTTACATTAATAGACTTTAACATATACAGTAACAATTTAACAATAACAATAATAATAACAATATTTAAATTGAAAAAAAAAATCATATTTACACCATTTTCAGTGAAAGATTCATTATTTGTTTTATCATTTAACATAAGAAATAGTATTTTTAGATTCTACATTCCAGTTCATAAATTAAAACTTTTTTCTAGCCCAATGGAATTCATCCTTCAAGAAAGAAATCAGCAATTGCTGAAGACTTTGATGGGCATATCTATCCAGAGGTAATGGTTTAAATATACACCTTCATAACTTAACGTGTACATTTCCATTTTCACAAATTCATTTTTTCAGGCGATCAAACCCATATTATTTCAAATAATTTTTAATTATAAACTTTATGTTTTATATGTTTTTGCTTAAGCATCGTTAGCATTAAATATTTCCTTTGATAATTTGCATAATTTAAACACTTCATTTGATTTGCCTTCTTTTTCACTCATTTTACACAAATATATTAATTTCGATATCTACATTGATTATTATATATTTTATTGTGGCTTAATGGCTTGTAACTAGACCGAAATGCACAGTTTTTAAATACGTAAATGAGTTTGGTCTATTTCCAAACTATCTAAGGATCACTTTAAAATCATATTGCTCGCGGACACTAGTTTTTAACGATTCTGAATGGTATATATTTATAAATGAAAAACAATGCGTAAATGAAAACTTCCCATGCAGGTGACAAAGTTCATTTTAGTGCTGATTACCAATCACCGCCTTGTCCCTAAAACAGGATAAATGAATCCCATCGACATAAAAAGAAAACCATGAATCAAATTCTAAAGATATATGAATCAGGGAGGTACGAAATACAATCACTTCGTTTAAGATAAAAAAAAACCCATTCAACAGAAGGATATGCTAGTTGAAAAAAAAAGAAACATAAATTCGATGGTCTTGGGTAAAACATAGAATCAATTACGAAATGTAAGTTAATCAGTGTTTTCAGTTTATTTTAATCGCGTGACTCTCCTATAACAAGATCCGTAGTAGTGAAGGACCTTTATCTTTCCATGCCGTTATTAACTCTTTTAATCAAAGCCTTATCAGTATTCCATTGCCTCACAGAGCTTCTATCAATGAAAACTCAGTATTCACACAAATGAATACCAATCATTTTTACGATAAAAGGACCAATTCAGGGTATAAAACATGAAGAAAAAAAAATCCTTCAAATATCCATTTGAACAGCATAATTCTCATCAGGACATATAAGTGTACTCAGAAAAAAGAATCACCAACAAATCTTGTTAACATTCTACAAAAATTCTTATATACTAATATTTCTTTAACCTTTTTTTTCATTTTTATTAAGTTTTACAGAGATATGTCTACAGTGTACATGTTGTCTTCAAGTTACAATCTTTTGACCTGCTCTATGGCCCAATTTCTAAATTTTCAGTACATTTGAAATATATATCGTGAAATATTAAATTTTTAAATACAAATCAATTGAATTTATCATTAAAGTATGTCTGCCATTATGACATAATATAACGTAAAGTAAAAAAAAAATATGACAGAAGTCCAAGAACTTTTCGAACAGTCCTTTTATATATCGTTATCATACATGTATCATCTCTAAACAGGAGGTCTGAGTATTTATTTTATATACAAAATAATTTTTTTCTGATGAAATCTACATTCAGGAAAAAAAGTACAGGACAACGTCAGAGGTAAGTAAATCAAACTTGTAATTACTGGATTGATTTTTTTTTTATTTTTCAAGATTACAATTATCAGAGAATTTATTGAACGTTTTGTAGCACAGTTATTAAAAATAAGATGTAACAGACGTATTCATAGAAATAGAATTATTTTATCTTATAATGATATAAAAGTTCTATTTAATCTGTTATAATCATTTGTCTTCAAAAGTTTCAGAATTTTGCAGGATAAGAGGAATTTTGCTGAGCGTGACGTGAAATTCTGGGAATATGGGTATATTCCATACTATGTTGACTCAAGATGTAAGTAAAAGCTACCTAGCCTCATATATATACTGTGAAATCACTGGTTTTCATTGGAGTTTAATTTTTTTGAATTCGAGGCATGGAGATACCCAAGAATTCATGTCCACCACGAAATGTAAAATTTCATATGAAAAACTAAAATTTCATACATAAAACTACCCAACAATTCTTCATCCATGAAATTAAATCCCCATGAACCCATATTTTTTCCTCAAACCACGAAAATTTGACTCCACAAAAATGTGTGATTTTACAATATATATACTTTTTATATATCTATGATATAATTATATAAATATAAAATACTTTTGATAATTATTTTTTTTAAATCTATGCATATATGGTTAAAAAATCGAAAAAGAAAAAATAAGCCCCACCCCCTATTTTATCTTTTCAAATAAATTTAGAAGAATTAATGTATTTAACTACAAAAGTCATTGACACTTTTTAGGCAAAAAAGCACTCTGGCTAAAACTTAAAGATATCAATCCCATGCATTAACAAAATTGAGCATGATCATGTTGTGACAGTGCTCCTAGCGGGAGTAGGTTATAGAAATTTGCAACTGCATTTGGAATGTGCAGCTGTTGAAGATTCTTTCTGTGAGTTTGGAGACACAACTACAAAACCAAACGTAAGGGTCCCCCTGCAACGTCTTGCAGGTAGGACCACCGCTTCACAACATCGTAGTAAACAGCAGTCACAATTACAGTAAGGGAAAAGCAATACATATGCTTACTAAAACCACGCACAACAGTCTACGAGTATTTGAAATTTTTTTAAGAAGACGCCCATACAATGGAAATTCTCTGATACCAAGGTGTCACTCGACAGAAGTGAGTGTTTAAATCGGCTAGACCCCAGAATTCGAAGGAAAACATTAGCATTCTGTTCTATTCGCTGTTGAATCAGAAACTTGTAGATAGGCGAGAGTCGGCTGCACATCTACCAACGGAAGACAAAGTTTATATATTGCTTAATTTAAAACGATCATTTTATAGTGTAAATGGCATAATGTGGGAATCAAACTGGCATGGACACCGACCTAAAGTTAATAATCTTCAAAATCTACTGTAAAAAATCATGACTTGCATATTTCAAACGCATTCAGACCGTAGTTTGTAATAACTACAAAATCTCGGGTTTTGATTATCATACATCCTTGCACTTTCATGTTCTAAGATTTATCCTTAATATTAATAATCAAAGACAATTGGCAATCTGGGGTGTAGTAATAAAAAAATAATATTTAAACTATGATCACGAAAAAGACACGAAAGAAATGTACAAAAGTAAAACCAACACACCAGATTTAGTATGTTGTAAGCGATGTGAGAAATGTCAGCGATTCCAACAAATCCGATAAAACGTAAACATCAAAAAGAGAACTCGTGCCAGTGTTTACAAAAGGACTTTTAGGACTGAAATTTGAATCTGATTTAAAAAAAAAAAAAAAAGACCCCCCCCCCCAAAAAAAAAAAAAAAACTATAGACAGTGGTGAATTTAAATGAGTTCTTAAGTCGAGTGGTATCCACTTTAAAATATTAATACGAGACTTACAAAATGCGTGTAAAGCAGGCGGGGCAGTACTTATTATCATGACGTATAAGATATCGCAATGAAATCATTAGTTCTTTCGTTGTTCCATTTGTTCATCAGCACATTCTGAATCTGCAAAGGACGATTCAAGGCAACCGCATATGGTATAAGTGTGCTCCAACATGCTGTTACCGTATATCGTTGACGTCATTCTGTGGCAGCATTTTCACAGACCTCTATCCCATTTAAAATTTGAAATCTGTGGGACGAAGAGGAAAGAGGAGGCAGATGCCGTGCGAATCCACCATCCGCCATTTAGGATTTAAAGCAGGCTCTGTTGAGGGAATGGAACAAGATTCCTCAGGCAACCTTCAGATGTCTACATGCATCATTAAGATAACATAATTTATGTCGAAACTGTTTTCCATATAATATCTTTGTTGTCAAATGATTAGAAAACCTGTAATGAACCTCTATATATTGAGAGAATCCTCTCTGCCTGGACCAGTGGAACCTTGTTTTGCCAGGTTAAGCAAAAACAAGCTATAGTGAGCTGTTTATAAGGGAAAAAAACAGTATGAGACATAGATAAGCTGAGCCTCATCAACTCCATGATTCCACACCCTTACAAAAATTTACTATAGTTAAAATTATTGAATACTTTGATGCTTTTATTAATTATGAAACTTTACTCTAAAACTTTTTTTTTTGAGATTTCGAAGCTTAAAATCTCTGAAATTTGATAACAATAGCGGATATTTTGGAAATAATATATGAATAAACATGACAAGTAATATTGCAATTCAATATCCAAGATGTGCATGTATGAGTTGGAGAATATAAAATATAACAATCTCAAATTCATAGTAAAAATGCTTTGATTTTCTATAGTAAAAAACTTTGATTTCCTGTATAAAGTATAAACTTTGATACTATTATAGTAGACTATAGTTAACTATTATGTAGTATTTTCTATTAGGGCGTGTTCAATCTGCAACTAATACAAATGGAGGACTTTCATGATACTGGCATTTGCTGCAGTGAAATTCTTTCTGATTACATTTTATACGGACAAAAAAAAGAAAGCTGTTAATGTTTCCTGAATGTATAAATCGTGTTTGATTTTCACTTTAAGATGCTAAGACAAACTAACTTTTTTGAAGTAAAAAACTAATTATATATTCAGGAAATTTAATTCCACGTTAGTTGTGAATATGCGTTTCTTGTTTTTTTTTCCACCATATATAATAAACAATCAAATCACAAAGAGTTGGTCTCTTTTAAACGAATGTGTTCAAGAAGTTTTGCAAAGAAATAAAACTAAAATTGGTTTAATTAATTTCAAGTTACTACAAGGCAGAGAAATATAGTGAATATGGCGTTGATGGAATTTGAAGAGAAGACATGCATACGTCTTGTCCCTGGTTCGTCCGCCGATTGGTCAGCTCTTCCACACAAAGACTATATCTACTTCACTTACGGGTAAAATTTGTAATTTCAAATTACATGTATTCCATAGCATCAATTTATAAACAGATTAACGTTAATGCATTTTTAATAATAATGTATATCATTACTTCATGTAAATTAGTTGAATTTGATTCGTCGAGAAATATTTGCTAAAAAACACTATTGCCCGCTGAATAATAAAGCCATGCCCTCCAGCGAAGCAACAGTCAACATTGCTTGACGACGGGTGTTATTCCAAAAAATATCGACTGCGCAGAATTTACTGTTCAGTGTTATATGTATTTGTATAAAACATTCAGTATAATATGATAAATATTGCATGTAGTTGAGTGTAACATTGAAAATTTTCACCCCTCGAAAACCATTGTCAGCCTCGGCTGTGCCTCGGTTGATAATGGTTTTCGTGGGGGTGAAAGTTTTCAATGTTACACTGAACTACACACAATATTTATATAATAGCTGTTGAGAGAAAACAGTATTGAATTGACAAGGGAAAGAGATTTTTAATCTAGAGACTTTTTCATCTTTTTTCTAAATATCAATGTAGTGTACAAAGATAGATATATTCAGCTATAGCTTAAGTTTTATTAAAAACTTTTTTTTAAAGAAAATGATATATCTTATTTTGTCTTCTGTTTCGAGATACGTGCATTACATAAAAATGTTAATACAAAAATTTATGAATATTTCTTTTCGTAAGACCTCGATTATCTGCATATTAGACCATTTTGACAGAAAAAGTAAAAACTGCTGGAAACCCATGCTTTTGTGGCTACTGAAACTTTTTCAAATAGATTTATTTCGATGTGCTTGTATGAGTGCATTAGTTTACTTCCAAATATGGTTATGTCTAACATAGTAGCTAAATTGCATTTCAATCGATCAAATTTACTTTAAGCCCTGGAGGTGGGATGTTTTGAATTTTACATAATAACTTTTGCTAATTTTTTTTCTCTAAATAAAATTATAAGCTGTGTCACTTTCAGTTTTTTCTCCTTATGCGGAAACAATTTACACTACAGTCACTTTATTTTCATCTTTTCATCCGTTTATAATTTTAAAGTATTTTATGAAAAGTTAAAAATACGAACAAACTTTTTTTTAAAATAGAAAAGCATGTAGCTCCGCTGTAGGCAGAACAGGAAAAGGGCAGCAGGAAATTGGATTGAACTCTACATATTGTTTTACGGTAAATTAAGTGCATTTGTTATATTTCTTTTTCATTAGAATATTATATCATTAAAAGAAATACAGAAGAAGTGGACACAATGCATTAATAAAAAATAATTGATTAACTCAAGTTTTGATAATCAAGAACAAATCAATATCAAAAAGCGCATGTATCAATATGTACTTCGTGCAATTCATTTTTAACTAGGACCTTGATTTTCATGTAATTCAAAGTCATTTTGCTATACGGTATGCACTATAAATTTAGGTCAAATTTTTGTTTAGAGATGTCTTTTTACAACCTATGCTATTGTAAAATCATTTATAATACGCATATATTTTTAATATTGGTTCTCCCTTATTTTTATTTTGTTTTGATAAGTAGAAAAGAACAGTCATTCATGAAATCATGCATGCTCTCGGTCAAGTCCACGAACAACAGCGCAAAGACAGAGATGAACATGTGATTATGCATTGGGATCAAATAAAAGAAGGGAGACAAAACCGGAATATGGAGAGGCTACCCCAAGGCTCACAAGACAGGACGCCTTATGACGTCACATCTATTTTGCAATATGGATTAAGAGTACGTATGCGTATGAAGCTTTCTTTAACAAAGTTGGAAACGTTAAGACTTTGGTTATAATTAATTAATTAATACACCAACATTAATTAAGAAGGTAAAGGGTTTATATTCATGTACATGTAAGTGTTTTAAATATCTTAATAAATGAATATTTTTCTAGAAAGAATAAGATTTCCCTGTATCTCATTTATGAATATTTACGATGAAAATTTAGACATTTATATATTTACTTACATTGCATATTTTTTGCATAATAGAATTAAACGTAATCTTTATGTATCAATTTTGATAAATGGTTATTGATATTCGAATGAATTGAGAATCCGTAGATATTTAAATAGTCATTTTGTATTTCTCAATTCTATTTCGTTCTTCTAGGCAAATTAAAAAATACGGAATTTTCATTAATATTGAATTCTCAAGTCAATTTGATCCAATATAGTCCTTTTTCAACTAGTGGACATGGATTTTCTTTGCACCGTGTTTGTAATAATCATAATTCATTTTTTTACTGTAATTTTACAGGCATTTTCGAAAACAGGATCAAAGACCATGACTTTAAAGGATAGAAAATTGGAAGTCTTAGTAAAATCTTCGGAAGGTCTAACACATTTAGACGTAAAGGAAATTACACTTGCATATAGATGTTCATGTAGGTTTACCTAAAATTTATTTAAAATTCAATTTCTGCACGAATAATATGGGGGGGGGGGGTCCCTTGGTGGTCCTGGGTGTTTTTTTTTTCAAAAAAAAATTAAAAGTTAGATTTAATGAAAGATAATATGGGCTAGATTTAATTCTTGTATAAATTAAGTATTTGTCTTGGACAGACATAAATCCATTTCATAAGATGAGAAATATAAAGGATCTCATATTTGGTGTGATAATAACGTGTAATTGTTGGGTGTTCTATTGATCTAAAGATACCAAAATTATAATTCTTGTACAATGAATTATCAATGTGGTCAGTAGTACACTGAAATGTGTTACTTAAAAAAACTAATTAAATTTTAAAAATGTCTTGATAACTAGAGTAATAAATTAAGTTAAATCTAAGGTTACGCGACATGCGTCTTCATATACAATCATGTTGTGAGGTAATTGAGAGGAACAAACAGATTCAAGTCCTTGAGTTATGGTTAAAATAAAAAAAATAAAATAATATGATGCAAAATATATGAAATGAAACGTGTCTGTTTTGCTTACGTCCCTTAGAGAATTATTCAGTCGTGCTGGGATGCAGCCGTGGGCTGCAAATTAGACTTGCACTCGATACATATGGCAACTGGTCATCTTGGGATCTCTTGCATGCCAGCACCTACTGCAACACAGGAACTTGGTTTCTTTCGACTCATCCGATGGACCGGTCTCCATGGTCCACAGTGGAACGAAAGGAGGGTTTCTTAATTCACTTCTCTAGAACGAAACGTTCTAACCACTCTCGCAACATGAGTCATTTAGTTTAACTATTAACCTTTATGAAACTGTTAACGAGCTAGACTGGCTATCCAGTCTTAAGGTATATATTGCTTGTATGTCGAGTCATTTAATATAATACTCCAGTTACGGTCAAATCTTGTTATCTCAAACTCGATAGGACCGAGAAAAAACTATGATATATCCGAGTATTCGAGATATTATGGTTAAAATAGTTAGATATTAGGGTTAAAATAGTTGTATAATAAGTGTTTGGAAATTAAAAATCACTTCGACATATCCATGGTATTCGAGATATCAGTGTTCGAGATTCAGCTGAATATAGCTTCATGCCTTCTGCGTGTAGATATATGAATGTCAACTGGAATGAAATTGATTCCCTTAATTGTAGTTTGAATTAATGACCACTTCGTTATGATGAATAAATACTGTTTTTGTGATGTGTTGCTAGCTAAAGTTTTACAGAGTCTGTAGCAAACTGAATTTTTTTAAAACTTTAAATATAATCAAGTTTTGAAGTAGGAAAATATGGAAATGAGAAAAAAAAATCATGATTAACCAGATTTATTCCTTATATTGTAGCAAGATGCTCCAACAAACCATCTTGCCTAAATGGCGGATTCGTTGGTAAGAACTGTGATTGTGTATGTCCTGATGGTATTACCGGAACACTCTGCCAAGGAGTCGAGACTGATCCAGGTAATAAGTGAAGGTTATAGAGAATATTGAGGTGTGAGGAGGGATAACTGGTTTGTTTGTTTGTTTAACGTCCCTTCAAGAAATTTTCACTCATATACCACTTGCTGGTGGAGAGCTGAAAATTTAGATCTGTACTTGGTACTTTGGGCCATTTAGCAGTTAGGGATATTTTCGTGTCAGCACCTACCGTGACACGGGGCCTCGGTTTATATGGTCTCATCTGAAGGACAGGTCTGCACATCCCAAAGTGGGATTCAAACCCGCGACGAAGGATCAACTCCTTACTCCACGACTTTAGAATAAACGCGCTAACCACTGCGCCACGCGGGAAAACTGATGATTAGGTTAGAATTTTCGTCTGATTTGATTTTCATAAAACTGAAAAATCAAATCGGGGTTTTCTTTTCCTTCATCAATTGATATTTTACCAAATATATATGTAAGTTAATAATGGACTTCAGTGTTAGATATGTCATATACGGCACAAGGCACAGTTTCATTGATTTGTTTTTTTGTTTGTTTGTTGTTTAACGTCCCTCTCGAGAATTTTTCACTCATATGGAGACTCCTCATTGATTTGTAAAGCAAAATGTCAAAATCATTGATTTGTAAAGCAAAATGTCAATCTTAAGGATTGTTAGTAATACACAACACCATCAAAACCTTTTTTAAAAATAAAAATTTCCATGTCTACTGTATTGCCTTTGCGAAAAGCTCGGCAAAAACAACTTTTTTGCAACCAAAAAAATGGGTTTTTTTGTAATGTTACAAGCAATAAATTCGTAATCCCCTGTTTTGTTATCGAAATACAAACTATGTCAGTTATAAGAAACTTGAATAATATGTCATTATATTTTGACAAACTTAAGCTAAAATCTTAACAAAGTGGTTGGAAAGAATCTTATACATGTAACATGGGTTATTCTTTACTGTGAATCATTTTATTGAAAAGGTTGTGGTGGAGTTCTTAGGCTTGACTCCGTTGGATACAGAGATTTAAAGTCAATCAACTATCCTAATGTTTATCCTGTTGACAAAGAGTGCACCATTTTGATCACGGTATGAAAGTAAAAATAGCCATTCTTACAATGATATGTAAGTTTTATTCAGAGAGAGCTTATTGTTGAGAGTAAAAATCAGTTGATAGTAATGTGTAGATTATATAAGTTCTTAATAGTTTGTTCATTTCAAAAATAATGAAACAAAAAAAAGCAATTTCTAGAACTCTTGCCGTTTTCTGTGCAAAACCTGAAAGTCCATATAAGAAGCTGAGTAAAATGCTCAAATAAACTTTTTTAAGTCTTGATAATTGGTCTGTTAACTCTTCGCTTTTTTTGATGTCTTCTTCAGAACTATTGGGCAAGTTTCACCAACCTCAGGACAGAGCTTGGGATAAAGTGTATTTAAATTATTTTTGAAAAAAGATTACATCCCTTTTCTAGAAAGGGAAAAAGACTGAGTGAAAAAATGGGATCATTTAGAAGATCTTATCGAGACCCACTTTGCCTGGAACGACACATATCATGGAAATGTTCCTCAATAATTAATTTGTTTGTTCAAATTATGGCCCTGGGCTAGTACAGGGTCATAAAAATATATGAAAGCTTCTTAAAAAGGAAAAAGAGATAGAACATAAAGAGATTATATTATTCCGAAGAACAAGAGGAGCATGATAAAACTGCACCATTCACTGAAAGGGCTGATAAGGTGGTTGAATGGCAGAACTCTTCCATTCAGTCACCTCTCAGTAAACTGCAAGTCACATTTCAGTTAAGTTATTTCAGTAATTCCAATATATAGACAGGATTAATAAAAAGTATTTATGTATCCATTTTAGGCACGAAAGGGTTCCAAAATAAAACTAGAAGTGATTAATAATGAACTTAATCTGAGAAGATCTACCAGCAATTATTGTTACCATTGGATTGAAGTTCGCTACACATCAACGGAAATTATTGGTCCAAAGTATATCCATTTGTCTACATTTATAAATATTTTAAGACTAAGTCAGGAAATGGCGTGTTTAATTTATTGACAAAAAATGACTGAATGTTTAAATTGACATACTAGAAAAACATCATTCTTGTATTTGTATAAATATTTCATTTGGTTAAAAAAGGGTTGTAGCAATGACGTCAAAAAGAGCTTTCATAAAAAAAGCAATTAATTTCCATTCAATGAATTTTTTCATTCAGAATTATTTGATTCTAAATTATTTCATTGTTCTCACCAAAGACATTTAAAAACAAGGAAAAGTCAAAGGCAGATTGTTAAGGGACAAATTTTCTAAACATCAATATGGAACAGAGAAGGGACAAAACATAACTATTATTTTTTTGACCAGAATTTCATGTTTTTTCTTTTTACAGATTTTGCAATCCTTTCAGTCCAATTATGTCAGAAAATAACCAAATGATGATACGATTCAATAGCAAATTTTCTAAAGATTATCTGCCCTTCAGTGGTCAAAAATTTTTCTTAAGGGCAAGCACTGGTGGAGGTAATAAGAAACAGTTTTGTTCCGATATAAGCTATTAAGCATTCGGTGTTTCTTAAAACCATCGTCTTTTGTATTTCTGGAATTATACACGATAAATTCATAATTTATTCTTTTGTCTTCCATTTGATGATACAGCATAACAATTTATAATGGAAAAATTGAATAAATGATTGTAAATCTTTTTTGAAAAAAACTTTTCAGGGTCACCAGCATCTTTCAATAGAGTCTGCAATTTCGATAAATCAAATACCTGCTGGATGATACAAGCACGGCTAAAGGAGAGTCTTGTATGGATTCATTTATTGCAATTGCTTTTGAAAGATATCTCGGGTCAAAGGTTATCTACTATATTGGTTGAATAATACCCCCCCCCCCCCCCCCCAATAAAAAATCCAACTCTTTATTAGCATTTCTTTCAAAGGCAAATACCGTAGATTCTTCAGTAAATACATTTCAACCCTAATATAAAACTGAATACATAACAGATATGTATGGGTTTAACATTCAGTATATTTAGGAATCAGATCAATTATTATTATCAGTATGTAGGAGTTAAATGTGTTTTAATTTATGACCTTGGCTCATCCTTAAAGATTTAATATCTCTCTCGGTGTTACTTCTATAAAACTCATTTTGAAAAGAAATCTATCTGGTAAAAAAAAAATCGTTTTTAATCTATATTCTATTCTTAATGATTAAAAAAAAACTAGTCATGCGACGTTGACAAAGACGATAAAGATCATGCGGCAGATACAATCATTGTGTTTCTGGAACTGACACGGACTGGTGCTGTTATTCGACCGACGACATCCAAAAATAAAAATATAATGCTTATATTTACATTCTCTTATTTTCTCCCTTCATGAATATTATTTAATTCTTCCTTAATATAAACTCCTTTCAAACCGGTGTGGTTACTAGTAATAGACTTAAGAGTCGTTTTGAAGTAGAAAATTAGTTAACGCAAATCAACAAATGAACATTCAAATTATTTCAAACGTACAAATGTTATACTTTAACAACAATTATTTGTTTTTAATTAATTGAACCAAAAAAAAAAATACATTTTTGTGTAAAAGTTCTTTTCGCTATGAAAAGGTTGTCTGTGTTATAAAGGAGGTTATAAATTTCTAATTAATTTCACGAAGAAAATTACACTGGATATAAATATTGATTTTGACTCATTATGTTGCATTAAGTAACCCTTACAAACTTATTTGATGTTAATTTATAAATCAATGAAACAACTTTCAGATTTTTTTTATACACAACTGAGTCTTGTTTTATTCTCTTTGTCAGAGCAAATGGTGGTTGGACCCCCCAGATGGAGCTAGAAATACACCTGGTTACGCGTATATTGACACCAGAACAACATTTTTGTTGACCACCCCAAGGAACACATTTTCTGGTAAATATCTAGTTTACTGATAAAAGTCGCAATCTTTAGTATAATTGTTTTTATTTTGTTTAATGTCATAATTACTATTAGGTCATACTATATATATTTATATATACTATATATTTTTTTGCTTGTGCTGTGTATCATTAAGTTAAGTTATTACTGTGTATATGAAAGGAAAAATAAACATATTAATCTATACATACATGAAATGATTGCCAGTTTTTATTGGTCTCAATGATTCTTGAATTATACTTTGACAGTGCTTTAATTACAGACTTACCTTAATTTATTATTGCTTCTCTTAACATACAGATGGGGACTACTGCCTTAAGTTCAGTTATTATATGAAAGGATCATCGGTGTTTATTGGTCTCTTTGACTCTGAATGGATCTGGCATTCTAACAAGTCCACAGATGGATATTGGATGACAGTAACCGGAAGTTACACTGCAACTAGTTCCTCTGTGCTGGTGAGCACCCTATGCCTCATACAATAATAAAAAACTTACACTAGAAAGGTAGCTTTATAAAACAGGTTCTAAATTGTATGGAAAATCTAAAGGCAGGAATTAAATGTATGTAATCTCAAGTCACATAAATTCTTATTTAATTTGAAGCAATAGGAATTAAAGCAAAATTAATTGTGATAATTTGCATCAGAATCTTACATGTACATTTTCACAATGGTTTTTTTTCTCCATTTTTCTTTCCTCTTGTAAGCAAATATATGGCGCTCTAAATTCCACTGGAATGATTGCTGTAGACGAAGTAGAGGTGTCACGTGGGAGCTGCAGCAGATAAAATCACTACGGACATCAAAAACACCTGACCCAATGTCCTCCTTGTCAAGTTATTTCTTCTTTGAAGGATTAATTTCTTACATAAAATCGCTAACCGGAGTTGTCATTCCTTTGACTTTTGTAGAAGCTCTGTCAATGTCTCAAGTCTCAAATGATATATGAGCTGAATTATCGAATAATCCCTAATAAAAAAAATACTATTGTTAACTATAGTTAACTATAGTATCAAAGTAAAAACTTTGGAACTTTGATTTACTATAGTAAAAACTTTGGAACTTTGATTTACTGTAGTAAAAACTTTGGAAGTTTGATTTACTATATTTACTTATTTAAAACCTTTGATACTTTAGAAAATAACGTGGAAGTATGTTTTTGATTCCCATGCTTGACATTTTATGAAATTTAATGTTCAAAATTCATAAAAGCTTCAGAGAACGTTTTATAAACCCGATCCCTTCCTTAAAAAATGTACTAGAAATGAATTTTAATTTAAGGTTGTCTGTCGCGCAAAAGATGAGCAAAATTTAAATGTATTTAATTTAATGCAGATGTAGTGTAAGTCATTTTTTATGGAGAAAGGAAAATAATAAACTATAAAATAAAATTTATGTCATTTTAGAACCAAAATACATGCTCCATCAACTTCAGTAAAGATGTATTTTATTTAATTTATAAATGTAAATATTGAATTGAATTAACTAAGTTGTAAATTTAAATCAGCATGCACAACAATCCCCAGCCCCCACCCAACTCAACCTCCAGCCCCTTTAAAACGGCAAAATAAGCAAAAACATATTAAAATACTTTAATAAGTTGAAAAACTATTATGAAAATTTGAAACTTTGATATAGTATATTGATACTTTGAAATTTGATTTACTATAGTAAAAAATTTGGAACTTTGATTTACTATAGTGAAAACTTTGGAACTTTGATTTAATATAGTGAAAACTTTGGAACTTTGATTTACTATGGCTAACTATAGTAAACTTTAGTTAACTATAGTATTTTTTTTTGTTAGGGATGTTACTCTAAAATATAAAGCGAAATTAAAATTGAGATATTTGCTTGCAATGTTTGGCAGATTTTTAAACATATTGGACATGTGAATTATAAAGAAATGGTTAAAATATACTAAGTCCCCTTAAAGCTTTGAATAATTGTTTTACAGGAATCGTGTTAAATTTGAGATGTTGAGAGATGTAAGTACGAGTGGAAGGAACGACATTGCTGGAGAAAGATGAATGAATAACACTGGGTAGAGATTTATCTTAATATAATGAAATAGATAGATGTTGTTTTTTTAACTTACTAAAATAATATTTTTACAATGTACTTGTTTTCAAATTCTCCCATATGACACCTCTAATAAATATAGTTCCGTTTGACCAAATATACATACATATAATAAATACATAAAATATATATACTTATAATCAAAAGATTGATTAAAAAGGAGTTTTCATTAGAAAGATATTTATGACATCAAAACATGGACAATTGATGATGAGTCAACACCATATAAAATATACTTCATTCTTGTATAAATTCTATATTCTACAGTGTTTAAGTATGAATTTAATAAGAATAAAAACAATTTTTATAGTACCGATTAGTTGAAAAATCTGAAATTTTGAACATTCATGTAAATCTTCCTACTTTGATATCACATAATATACATAGAAATCATAATACCTTCATTATTCCATTTTTAAATGAGACTTAGTGTTTATGATGTGAAGTTAACGATTGTTAAAGTTTAATTTTTATTTGAGTACGAACCATTTCTGGAGAACTACTGTTGTTTGGACATTGAGCTGCTGTCTCTATCTATATACAAAAAGTATGATGTAGATAAACATGTAGACATATATTGAACTGATGTCTTTGCATAGATATTGAGCTGATATCTATATGTGTTTTACACTGGGTTTGATTTTCATACCAATTGACTGCATTATTTGCATGCATGCAAGCACTTTTCTCCTTTTCTGTGATGTTTTATAACAGCGAGCTACGGTTTTAATTTTTATTTAGAACGATATTTACTGAAACGCAGACGAAACGGAACCTATTTTAGAGGGGAAAATTCAGATATAGGGTATAATCTTGTACATAAAAAGTTAGGACATCTTCAACTTTGTTAGAAAATGACTGTAAGCATGCATTTCCATCGTTCTGGCTGGAAATTCTCAGAATGAGATGAAGAGAGTTGAAGATGCAATGACGCGCTATATCATGACTGATCATGGTCATACGTCTCATTACCTTGAGTAACAGTCAGTAGAACAGAAATTTAAAGGCTGCTAGACTGCTCCAGGTTCAAGGAAATTCGACCTCAGTATCTGAAAAACAAACACTTCAAAAAGGCTAAAGAATATTTCTTTTGCTAAGGCCAAGAGACTGATGAACTTAATGCATCGTAGAACCCAAGCTGCAATTGTTGTGCGTGGTACGCTTTAACTGAATGGCGAAGGGGTGTTAACGGATATCTGTTTCTTTCTACGATGAAAAGATAAAACTCTGAGACAACGTTCCAATCAAATCTCTGATTGTTTTAAATCAAGTTTTCTCTTTCTGTTAAAATCTGTGCTAAATTGTGAATATCATTACATAAAAAATTCAGGTACTAGTATTTGTACTTAACGGTTGTTGCGTTTCTTTTGCGTTTCAGAATAGTTAGAGCGAATTCAGAAACCCAGAACCTAGAAATACCTGAACTTTGCTTGGCGTACGGCTAAGAAAAATGATTTCTCTATTATTATTTTTATTATATGCTAGTAATCAAAGTTGATTTTCATTCAATATGTATCTTATTTAACATCACGATAAATTTTAAATAAAAGAAAATAAAACTGCCCTTTCTTCTCTTTTTTAACGCATTTTTTTAAGTATGAAGTCTATTGCATCTACATTTATTGCCAAAAAGATTAAAAGTAAAAATAAGCGAATATGTACCGTATTCTAAAAGCGATAATCATCATCTTAATTTGGAATTAAATCACCCTTTCAAATGCAGGAGAAAACTTAATAGTGACAGATAGGCCTACTAATTATGTGTTCAAGGAATGAGTTTGTTTTCATCATGATGTAAGGAGTTCAAGCAATTAACAAAGAAATCGTTTTGACAAAAGGCTACCCAAATACATTGCAATAGCCAGTGTGAAAACCTGCTGAACCCAGTGAAAATCACAAAGTGATATTGATATGATCGTTGCAAAGATTACCATTATAACAAAGCACGCTCTGTCCATTAATCATGCATATGTTTGTACCTAAATGAGATGCAGTTGCAAGGGCGAATAAAGGTCTGTATAAATATTACTGTTTCATCGCTATTAACGTGAATTGAAATGAAGAATTTATTTTGCCATTGAATGGGGTCTGTTACGGTGCTTTGACATCAATGTGTCATGTGAACACTTTTATTCTATTTTTAAAATTCCCAAGACCCAAATGAATTTGATTTACCATATTTATATTGGATTCCGAAACTTCATAAAAATCCTTACAAACAAAGATACATAGCGGGTTCCAGTGAATGTCCTATAAGCCTCTTTCTTTACTCCTCACTAAAATATTAACAGTAGTGAAGGAGAAACTTCAAGAGTACTGTACAAAAATATATTCGAGGAGTGGTTTAAATCAGATGTGGATTCTTAAAAATTCCAGGGAACTTTTGAAAAATCTGAAATCACAAAATTCTAACAAAATCAATAACATCAAGACTTTCGACTTTTCAACTCTACATGTTTATACAACCATTCCCCATAATAAATCAGTCTAGGTTTTTTGACATCATTGACAGCCGCTCTTTCAATAAAAATGGAACTCGTAAATTAACTCCCTTGTCATCGGTCCCATGCAGACTATTTTGTAAAAACATTCTGATTGTACACACAAGTACCCTGAAGTTGATATTAAAAACATGAATGAGTTTCTGAACGACAATATCTACGTGGTTTTAGGAGACCATGTCTTCCAATAATCTGTTGGAAATATCATGCATATGGCCCTAACAAAAAATAATATAGTAAACTATAGTTTACTATAGTTAACTATAGTACCAAAGTAAAAACTTTAGAACTTTGATTTACTATAGTAAAAACTTTGGAACTTTGATTTACTATAGTGAAAACTTTGGAACTTTGATTTACTATGGTGAAAACTTTGAAACTTTGATTAAGTACGATATATCCTGTGCAATTATGTTTTTGATTCCCATTCTTTACATTTTATGATATTTCAAGTTTAAGATTCATAAAAGCTTTAGAGAACATTTTAAAACCCGACCCTTCCTCTAAAAGAATAATGTACAAGATATGAATTTTATCGTAAAGGTTGTCGCTTGCGCCAATAAATAAGCAATATTTATTTCAATTTATTTAATTTTAATGTAATGCAGATGTTACGTAAGTCTTATTTATGGAGAAAAAATAATATATTATAAAAAAAAATAATGTGTCATTTAGAATCAAAATATCTGCTTCATCAACTTCAGTCAACATGTATTTTTTTTTATTTATAAATGTAAATATTGCATTTGAATTAACTACTTTGTATATTAAATAAAGATGTACAACGAAAACCAGCCCAAACCAACCCCATATCCACCCCTCCCTTAAAACGGCTAAATAATTAAAAAAAATTAATAAAAATACATAAGTTGTTAAACTAATGAAATAAATTAAAATCGTTGATTAAGTATAGTAAAAACTTTGGAACTTTAATTTACTATATAAAATCTTTGGAACTTTGATTTACTATAGTGAAAACTTTGGAACTTTGATTTACTATAGGGAAAACTTTGGAACTTTGATTTACTTTAGTGAAAACTTTGGAACTTTGATTTACTATAGTGATAACTTTGGAACTTTGATTTACTATAGTTAACTATAGTAAACTATAGTTAACTATAGTTTACTAAAGTATTTTTTTGGTAGGGGGGTACCAGTTGCGCCCAGTTATTACCAGACCTATGTTTGTATTTAATGTGAAGCAGAATTTATTCAAAATCTTATACATGAGAAGAAAAAAACACTAGTCTTGCTGTGGCCTTCAACTCGACATTAAGATATATCGACGACGTATTATCAATTAACAATAGTTATTTCCATTCATATGTATATATACGATATATCCCAGTGAGCTTGAAATAAAAGATACCACAGACTCTAACACATCGGTTTCATATTTGGATATTTTACTAGAAATAGACAATAATGGTAACCTAACAACTCTGCTTTATGATAAACGTGATGACTTCAGCTTTTCAATCGTTAACTTCCCTTTCTTATGCAGCAATATACCATTCTCACCTACATACGAGGTTTTTATCTCTCAGTTGATTCGATATGCAAAAGCTTGCTGTACGTTTGAACAACTTCTAAACGAGGTAAATTATTGACAAACAAGTTTATGAAACAAGAATATCAACAGTCTCCTTTGAAGTCATCATTTCGCAAGTTGTATGGTCGATACAATGACCTTGTCAGCAAATACAATCTATCATTAAGTCAAATGTTGACTGACGTTTTACATACTTATTGTTAGGCCATTACTTTCACGCTGAATTGTCAACGGATTTTTGCGTTTTTTCCCGATCATGACAAGGAGCACACGGTGGGTGTGACCGGTCAGCAGGGGATGCTCACTCCTCCAAAGCACCTTATCCCACGTCTGGTGATTTAGAGGTCTCTGTTTGCTCTGCTCCTGATTTATATTTCTAAAATGGACTTTTGGGCTTGATTACTGTTCGTTATATCAATATATTTCATCTTAAACATTATAGATGTAATTACTGATCATCTTTTGCTTATATCTATACTTATAAATTAATAAATTTTGCAAAAAAAAACTCCTAAACGCCTGCACCATAATTCATAAAAAATGCTCTATTATTCCACAAGTACTAGACATGAAATGATGTCCGCAAACTATATTCAGATTTCATTCGCATACTAATTATCGTAAATTTAATTAAAATTCTACTTTTATTTTCGATAAACAACCTTAAAATGGCAAAAAGAGAGTACGGTGGTGGTTATGGTTGCAGATCTTTGTTACTGTCATTTTTTTTATGAAATTGACGACAAGCAAGCGTTTAATTTTTTTGATAAAATGTCATCCATGAATTATTCAGTGAAAGCTTGATTTACGTTATACAGAAGAAAGTAGTTATGATTACTGATTAAAAAAACAAAATGTGCAAATCGTTTTCGCCAGTATCCGATCTTAGTTTTATACGTCTACATCTTCTCCGAAATTTCTAGAACATCAGATGGTATCGAACCAAATGTTGCATTAATAACACTACATGGATATAAAAATGTTTTTGATGTGAATGCTATATGGGCATGGAAAAAATGGTAAAGCAATTGATAACACTAAAAGGATCACTTCTAGGTAAATATATGTGTTGACCTATAGGCCGATATTGGTTTCAGTCTTTAGAAAAAGCTTATCGATATCCGTTCCGGTCGTTGACGTTAGGCCTCATGCGTGTAGTTTCTTGTTTCTCATGTATCGCTTTAGTTGTAGTCAACTTTGTGTTTATATGACCCTACCTCGGTATTTACAGATACATCCTTTGTATGAGGGTCCTTACTTGATGCCTGGGTAATGGCAACGAGACATAAAACCTTAACTGACCTTACCACATTCTTTTCTAATCCTGCATTTTTGACATAACATGTCGCCAATGCACACAATTTTCCCGAGGAATGAACTGCATCTTCTCTGCATAACGTAGTATCTCTCCAACTGGCACAACAGTACTATTACCCAGAGATGTTCTTGAAAGACAAACACAGCAATTTTTTGCTCGGTATGATTTTTTTGTCGTGACACCTGCAGTATCGAGTAACACAAAGTGAATGATTCGTGTCCTTGAACAAAGTGTGCTTACACTGAGGTATAGTTCCGGTTGATTGCGTTTAGTTAAAGAGATTTTATGATCTGCATTTCCATAAATGTCTTTTATATCAACAACAAACATATATTTAATGAAGAAAATAGAAGTAAAATGCAAAAGCCTGTATAAAAAAAAATTAAATTCGTGTTTATACGGGTGAAAATTTGAAAACACAAAAGTATTCCAATACGTGGATTCGAACCAGGACACTAAAAATATTCATGGTGAGAGTCTGCTGACTATCTTTCTGAGCTATACTGATTATGAATACAGATGTCATAGATATGAACCAGTATGATAGAAATAGGTTTTCGCATTTTTTGTAGGTTTTTTACGAATTTCAACCCTAGGGCAGGGGTGTCCCTAAAAAAAGTCTTGTTTTAAATTATTCCTTAGATCAAAATCTATCAAAATTTCATAATTTAATTTAGGGGCAGGCCTGCCCTGATGGACTTCTATGCCAAAATTCACGCAAAAATTAGTGCTTTAACGGACAAAATACAGACTGGTTTTGATCAACTTCGGAGGTTAATTTCAAAGTTGCAAATAAATAAATTTAGGTTCAAAATGCAAATTTCAAAAATTTAGACAAACATACGATAGAAAACAACTAAAGAGCATTGATTTTTAAATGTAACTTTTTCCGGAAAATTGTTCTCTCCTTTAGGTCAAATCTTTTGTTATAACGAATACATCCTTTGTGAATACATGTATATCGACAGAAAGGAGTGTTAACAAATTTACCAGTAATACAGTAAAATGTGTATATTCACCACTGAGAGCTTCGTGGCAACGAACCCGAAGTTCAATTTGTTTATATAGTAATAATAAACTTGCCAAAAAAAATGTCCATTAATGAACATGATTAATACGGTCTTATGGATGAATAAGCTGTTAAAATTTCATGCTTTACTCAACTTTTATGCATGAAGTCTTTTGTATTAAATAATGGGACTATGCATAGTTTAAGGTGTGAAAAGCTAATTTTAACATCCTTTCCCTTTTGGTATGACAAATTCACGTAAAATCTGCACATTCACTTATTTTTCCTTGATGGAAATGAAAACAAGACACCCTTGAAATACAATACGTATTAAATAATAGATCAGGTATCAAAATAAGTGTTGATAGCATGTAAAGAGAAAACGTCAATTAATTAGTGAAAATTTAGACTTTAAAGGTAAAAAAAAGACGGAGAGGAGGGGGATATCTATCTATTTATTCCGTTATATGCCTGTAATTAAATGTCAGTAAAAACTATGATATATTACTGGAATTATTCCGTCGTTCAATTCCCCGAACTTACGCGGGATTTCATCCAGTTTACTTTTATTTCACTCAATACTTATTATCGTTAATTTGATGTAGCCTCTGTGATCTTAATAATATACTTGATATTAAAGGACTAATTTTATGAGTCAGTTTTTCGTGGTTTGAGCAAGAAAGCAATTGGTTTGTGGGGATTTAAATTCATGCTTGAAGAAGTCCTTAGACATTATGTACATGTATTTGTTTTTTTTTTTTTTTTTTACATTTCGCGGAGGGCATGAATTCGTGGGTCTGGTCATTCCACGGAAATAGCGAAAATTAACCATGAAGAAAAGAAATGATTTCACGGTTTACTCATAAGTCATCTGGATTTTTTGGATTTTACAATCTTGCGCGTGCGCATTACATTCACGCTAAATCACGGTGTTCAAATCAATCTCCCTTGCAGAGTTGTCGTTCGTTTCTCTCTTATACACGAATGTGTGAGCCGTTGGTCGAGAGTGTGTTCAAATCAGAGAAGACAAAAGTAAATACTAAGTAGATATATATTTGTTATTGTATAATTTCTCTAATAAGAAATCATTAATGTATATGAACAGAATATATAGCAAATTTCCAATGAAAATTTACACGTATTTGATTTGTCATAGGCTTCGGAACCGGGGGGGGGGGGGGGGCTAGGGGGGCTTAGCCCCCATTCCCCCCCCACACTTTTTTTGCAAAGATTGGCATAATATGGGCATTGAAAACTGGGGCTTACCTTTTTTCGTTGGTTTAGCCCCCCCCCCCCCCACTTTCAAACAGCCACCCCACTTTCAATTTGCTTCTGACGTCTATATGTTTGTATTATCGAAATCGTTTCTGAGTTTATATCCATACAAATGTGATATTGTGGCCACGTGGGTAATCATTCGCCATCTCGGAGACACATTTATTATATGTTATTTATATATCTGGCCATCTCAACGGAGGCAAAAAGCTAATGATCATAGGAGCAACATTAATGTAACTACCCGATTTATTTTATCCCTCCTTTCTTTTATGCTTTTTTGAGGGGAACTGAAGGGGGGTGTTACAACTCCAGTTAGAATCACATCTTAGTGAAGTAGGCATTCTTTTTCCGCCAAAAATTACAATAACTACTATATAAAAATTATAGACTCGAATTTTTGGCCTTTAATACCGATAAATCGGAAGAATACTGTCTTTTGTTTTATGTATTTTAAACATTATTGGTACTTGAAGATTACCAATTTGTTTTTATTTTTTCTCAATTAAGCTTCTATTTTTATTACTTTTTCTATGTACTAATTCAAGGATATTACATTAATTTTCATCAAAACAGACAGTCTTTTACAGACTATATACCTGTCTATTACCTGTGTATATATAAAGTATATGTACGAAAGCCCAGAAGGCTCATTCGAGATTCGAGTTTCGAAATACGAGATTCGAAATTCGAGATTCGAAATTCGAGTTTCGAGATTCAAGATCCAAACTAACCAATCAAAAGGCGGATTCAATATTTGATTACTTCCCTTTATTAAGTTTTTATAATCAAGAAATCACTGAATATATTTATAACAAATTGGTCCTTTGATTAAATAATAATGCAAGATAAAATGTTATATGTATCAAAACAATGTAAAAATGAATTTTGGGTCACGTTTTGAAAAATGTATAAAAAATCTTATTTTCCTCATTAAACAAAACAAAAGATACATCTATAGAATATTATATGGTCTTATAGTTGAATTGCGAAATTATGTAACTAGTACATGGATGAGGGAGAAAATTATTATTGATATGAAATACTAAGGATCGTCTTTACACTGCACAGTAGTTTAATTAAGGATACATTTCATTACTTTTAAGGGTGCAAGGGTTAAAATTGTTACAAAAATTTTTACATCTTTACTTTAATAACTGCTTGTGTAAAAATACCAGCTTATCACATTTCTTCATTTTCATTACTTTGCTTGATATGTATCAGCAGTGTGCTCAACTCTTTGCTGTTGTCATATTTTCAATGAACATCCATAATTTCTTTTATTAAATTTGTTTGGAAAGGTGAAATTTATGTAAGCTCCGGCGTGATTCGAACTCAAGACTTGATTTATAGCTAACTGGTGTCAAACCCATTCTGCGCTACGCCGTTACGCAACAATTAAAAAAAAACAAAACAAAACAAAACAAACACAAAAAAAAACCCCAGAATTATATTAACATTCATTGTTTATTTCAAAAATACCTTACAATATGAATGTGTCGATATATCTATTTTATAAATGTCCGATATGCACATGGATGCATTCATAACAATGCCAACCCGTGCACGCACGGGTCAAAGTCTAGTAGAACTGAAGACAAGAGGGGAACGTGACGCTGAATCCCACCTATGGAATTTTAGGGGTGCGTACTTAATGCCGTGTTCATAGATTTGTATTGTTTGTAGGTTTTTCGAGATCGATCATTGTTCTTTATCATCAAATTATTCATTTTGCAAGGTTTGTGTTTGAATCCTTTTTTATCCCTCCTGCCACTTCCATTAAAATGAAAGTGAATTTACATGAGTTCATAAAATGCAATTAGAAGAGATAATTGTAAACTGACTTCAATTTTGCTCAAATAAAATCATATAATAAGTGCACAACAATTGTCCCCTCAGCCAAGTAAGTTTTGTCCTCAAACTTGATATAAACAATTATTAGAACAGGGGTTGTAGTTAATGACGTCTGCTATTTCAGGCCAATACTTTTTGGGAAGTCAAAAAGTTATTTCCGTCAATTGTCACTGGAACTTACAGGTTACACTTAAAGTTACACCTGAAAATGTTACCTCTGACTGTAAACCGCGGCAATCATCAAGTAGATATAACTGAAAGCACTATCAGACTTGTTCGTAGACTCATCATTGAAAGTTTTTAAACTATCATTTTCTTCGTTAAGTTTCTGGTTTTCCCACAAATGAGGGATTTCTTTGTTGGTTCGACTCACTTTCTTCAGAGTAGCAATAGTCTTTTCGTAGTGCAGGCTTTCTGGTACCTAGAAATAAATTCTTCCATATGTTTATCTTGGTCACTTTTGGCGTTCATCATGGAAAATAATTTTCGGCACGTTCCGTAATTCGCTGTCATGGCATCTTTCTGTTTAAATAGTTTTTGCTGCCATGCAAAATAACGAACACTACTCATCATATGAAGATTTGACCGCTATTTATTCAATTCTCAGTGTACCTTCAGGGTTGATACACTGCTGAAACGCAGCTGACCTTAGTGATCAGACAACAATTTGCAGCTACTTTGAATCTTTATTGAGCCTTGATAAAGACTAATAAAAGATTAAGAAAAACAAACCATTCTCACAAAAGAGGACACCTTATTGCATTTATGCTATAAATAAACTATTAGGAATATATCTCTAAGTAAGTGGTAACCAAAGGTACATTTGGAATACATTTTAAATGCAGCAAAACTGCTGAAAAACGCTCAATATTCACTAATGATAGGCATTACATGATCGAACTCGATTAACAACTCAAGAAAAATAATAAAAATATTTGACCTTAAGCAATTAGGTATTGGCAGTATTTTTCCAAGAATAACTTACATGGTTGCCATGGCAACACAGTGTAGTCATACAAAATTTGTTGCTTAGTTTTGGTTTATGTTACTGAGGAAAAACATGGAAATTCAAGACTGACAAATGTACATCTATAGGACTGTGGTAACACAGATAACATATGAAAATTCGGATTAATTGCTACTTTGCATTGTAAACATGGAAACAACGTACCAGTGGTTTAAAGTGATATATTTTTTGTTGCTTTAGGAATTTAGTTACCTTTTAATCAAGAAACACATTATTTGACTCACGTTTAATAATAGGCGCGGATCCAGGAATTTTTTCCGGGGTGGTAGTGAGGGGGGGGGGGGGTCACCACAGTCAAAAAAAATTTTCAACCCAAAAATTTCTTGACAAGCAGAAAAAAAAATATCCAGAAAATTTCTTGACAAGCAAGAAAAGAAGAAGGAAAAAACAACAACAACAACAAAAAACCCATTAAAAAAAAACAAAAACAAAAAAAACAAAACAAAAAAAAAACAAACAAAACAAAACAAAACAAAAAACAAAACTTCAGTTCCAAACGGTGAAAAGTACCTATTTCGTGGTTCGTGGTGGTGATGATGGGGTTCACATTTTCTAGGGGTGGTCCAAAGTCATTTTTTATTTGCTTCAGTATATACTTTTTGTAACTCTGCAAATTCCGGGGGGGGGGGGTGGGTGGTCAGGACCCCCTCCCCCCCCCCTCTAGATCCGCGCTTGAATAATACATATCTGATAGAACTAAAGTTGAATATCATATATTGGTGAAGTTTGATGAAGAAAATAACACTGTTGCTATGGTTACCAAGAAGAAAAAATGTTTGGTTTTGTTAATAGCAATATTAAACCCCACGTGGTAGTTTCTTGCATCCAGTTAGAGATTGTGTGGTAGTCAAAATCAAAAGTCAGGTTAGTTGTTCATAAATATCAATCATGTAAATCATATACGGTACCAATTTTGATGCACCAGATTCGCATTTCGACAAATTATGTCTCTTCAGTGATGCTCATGCCGAAGCGTTGGAAATCCAAAACATTTAAATAAAATAGACTTTGAAGAGCTGAAAAAAGTGCCAAAGACTGGAGCCCGATACTTCGAAGGATCAGAGCTATGCATGAGAGAGATAATCATTTATTTTGAAATAAATTTCTTAATTTTACCACAGCAATTAAATATATATCCGTATTTTCAAGCTAGTACCGAACTACTTAGCTACTGGGCTGTAGAAAACTCGGGGACTTACAGTTCACCAGCAGAGGCCTCGACCCAGGGGTCATAATGTAAACCATATACGGTACCAATTTTGATGCACCATATGCGCATAAAAGTTTTTGGAATCTATATACAAGAGTATGTATCTAAGGAAACAAAATCTTCTCTTTTTTTTATTTTTTTTTTTTTAGCTTTTTATGCATATTTTTGTGATCGGCTTGGGCCGATCACAGTTGATTCCATACTAGGCATCCGACAGTTTAACTATCTGAGCACACATTAATATTACACCCTGCAACACTTTGTTTACTATGCACTGACGGCTTCATGTAAATCTTTCTAAATTAACTATTAATTACTAACGAGCATTATTTTGATATACATGTATCTATCTTGAGATGCATACGTTTATACAATTGCGTAGTGAATAAACTTACATTTTCTATACATACGTAAGAACTTCATTCGGAAGTACTCCTCCAAAAGGTTGAAGTTTATTCGTACATTGCTGTTTCGGGAAAAAATTAAATATGCAAGTCAAATTAAATTAATGCCCTCTTCACACGGAGAGTTTAATTCACAGTAAATTAATGCGAATCAAACTATGCGAATTCAGGTACACATTTTAGTGATTAACATAATTTTCCTTTGTTTTCCACTCAAAAATAGCACAAGTACCTATATTTGACCATCGACATGTGGCCTGTGACTTAATTCTGTCCTTACGCATGCGTCAGAATTTAATTCGAATTAGCTTCGCTTAGCGTTCACACGGAGCTTATACGAAGTAATTTAATGCGCAGTAAACTAATTCGAATTAAACTAATTCGCGTTAAATTCTCCGTGTGAACGCGGATCAAATTTAATTCGCAGTAACTTACGTTTAATTCCAATTAAACTCTCCGTGTGAACAAGGCATTACTTCGCATTAATTTACTGCGAATTAAACTCTCCATGTGAACAGGGCATTAAATTCGCATTAGCTGTCATTTAAACGCAATTTATGCCCTGTTCACACGGAGAGTTTAATTCGCAGTAAATTAATGCGAAGTAATGCCCTGTTCACACGGAGAGTTTAATTTCGCAGTAAATTAATGAGAAGTAAAATGATGCGAATCAAACTAATGCGAATTAAATTGCGTTCACACGACAGCTAATGCGAAGTAAACTAATGCGGATCAAATTTGCATTAACGCGGATCAAATTTAATTCGCAGTAATTTACGTTTAATTCGAATTAAACTCTCCGTGTGAACAGGGCATAATTTTTTTTATTTATACAGTAAGGCTATTTGGTGAGGCTATTATGATGTCATTTTCAAATCATGTCACCTTATGTGGAGCAGATCCATTTGACATTGTCTGCACACATTTCAGTGATTGACATAATGTCCCTTTGTTTTTCACTAAAAAATAGAGTAAATACCTATATCTGACCACCGACATATGGCATGTAACTTTAATTTGTCATTACGCATGCGTCAAAATTTAATTCGAATTAGCTTCGCTTAGCGTTCACACGGAGTTATGCGAAGTAATTTAATGCGCAGTAAACTAATTCGAATTAAAATAATTCGCATTAAATTCTCCGTGTGAACGCGGTTCAAAGAACTGGGTACGTTACGTATAACAGAGCGGCCCTGTCTCCAAATTTGATTTCAGTTTCTTACAAACATGCCTATGATGTGTCCTTTCAAAATCATTTTATTTTTTTTAATTATCATAAACCGTTTTTCCGTCAGAGGTCTCGAAAAATGGGGAGTTTTCTTTAGAAATTACAAATTTTGACGTGATAACGTCATCACGGCGTAACTGATTTTGAAAGAAATCTGTGAATTCTCTGAGCCGGAAACTAGTAATGAAGCTTGATTCATCCAAACAGACGAGACAAGTAGTACTTCTTTAATTTAAAATTGTGCTCGTACCAAATTTATCATTTTTTATGTAAAAATTTCCTAATGATTTCTTCAATCATTTTCCGCATTGTCTATGAAGTTACATTAAAAATTTAAAAGACATGAATCAATATTAAAAAGAAAATTGGTACAAAGTTATCAAAATTGGATTTTTGGCAATGAAAAAGCCATCAACACCACTCCCCTTTTCCATTCCAACAAATGGCAGCGCTAATGATTTTTTTTTTAATAAGCGTATAAATTACTAACTATTACGGGGTTACGAGGTGTCTTAAACTGCGTTAAAAAATTTCTTTGATGTTAGGATTTCTTTTATAGATCGTTATTCATTCATTCCAGTGGATCCGCTTTACTGCATGGTTCATGTAAAATACACTAACCAGGAATAATCCCCAATATACTTACACACAATCACTTTCCATGTTAAAACCACAAGAGGAGATCGGTTATAAGAGTCCTTTCCAAGTTTTTTCTTTGTTTAGCGTCCATCCTAAATTCGAAAACATATCTTCCTATTCAAGAAAACACAAACAAAAAGGGAAAAAAACAACATTTTCAGAACAGTTATAGAATTTCTTATTATCATTTGAGACCTCTCCTCGACATAAAACTAAGTTAAACTACTAGTTTATTGAAATAAAAAAATTATACACCACTTAAAAAAAAGAGAGATGTAAATCCCAAAAGAGTAAAATGCATTTCAGAGATTCGTATTTGTTGATTTTAATTTGAGTTAACTTTGTGTTTGCGTTTCAAAGCTTTGTATTTATCAATTTTAATTTGTGTTTGTTTTTAATTTCATAACCTCACCTCAAAACCAATTCGTCCGCGTACGCTGCACATAGAAAAAAAAAACTTGGAATGCCCTTATCATAACTTGCGTTTACAGACCTTAAAAAATTTTGCTTCAAATAAAAACCGTGAATCTCCGAAGGCTTTTAAAAAGGGTGTGCATTTTGTTTAGATCCATTTCTCCCTGAACAAAATATTTTATATAGCAAATGCTAATAATTTAATTTTAGAGACAAATACACTACTATACATGTACATACTCATTATTTGATTAACAAAATCGAAGATTACATGCCTAAATCTGCGTAGTAAATTCGACAGGAAATGCACACGAATTCTCGGGAAGGGATTCAGATGCCTGTAGTACACTCTGACGGGCATAATTCCCTAAAAACTAAAAGTTATTAAAAAAAAGGATATCATATTTTGTGTATGATTTACATATAGAGTTTATCCACATCAGCTATGAAAATCTGCGCGTGTCGTCTTCAAAGCAATGCTGCATGAAGCGGCAGACACTTGCTTTGATATCGATCAGTAAAAGATCGATCAACGGTCACAGTCGAGTGGGAAGCCACAGGAAATTGGAAAGGGATGTATTTAGTTTTAAATCAAATTCTTGATATAATTTTTTTTTTTATTGGTATTCATTACAGTACATGTATAACTTGATTATCAGTAACACCCCCCCCCCCCCCACTTCTATTTACATAGAGACAAAATACAAATAATCGAGATGCACAATAACAGAACACTCACATAAAAGATCAAAATTCACTTTTGATAAGCTACATAGAGATTTTATTTCTATTTCAGTTATCAAATTATACGAAATCTGATGTTATTTTGTTACTTGTGAGAACAATTCGCAAAACACGTCATAGTGCTTCCTTGAGTTATCCTTGCCATTCCCGGATTATAATATCACTAGCTTGATTTTGTTTCTTTTTCATGTTAGTGTGTGATAAAAAATCTTTAAAAATATACCTAACAAACTGCTGACATGACGAAACATCAGATCTAGTCATCTACTAAGACAAAAACTGCATTAAAATAGATAAAGATTTTCTTTAGAACTCCTCCCTATGTTTACATGTTACACAACCGTAGGTAAGATATTTGAAATATTTCGGTGACAATGATAATTTTATCACTTCATTTGGATACATTAACTCTCTGGGGCATTTCCTTTGCAGTTCTTACAATTGTCCTTGTAATAACGATAAAATACTTTTAATTTTTTTTTTTCTGGAACGGATTATCATCATAGACCGACTTTGAATTTTTAAAATTCAGAGATAATGTGCACCGTTTTCAAAGAGGTGATATTGGACAGTACGCTCCTCCAGCCCCGATGAACATCCATTGGAATACTGAACATATTTCCTATGAAATGTGTTATTATTATTTCATGGATAATCTGGATAAAATCCTTTTGAAAATACTCGCTTACTTCAAGATTAACAACAGTGTACATGTAGTTAATATGTACATTCGTTTTTTTTATGCAGATAAATATCTATAGAGTAATCTTTTTTTTCATTTCAAGACTTGGGATGCCTTAAAAATGTATTAGGAAAGTAATTTCTGAAAAAATAGTAATCGAGTTAAACCATTGATTATGGGGCGGAAAGGGGGGTGTCTTGTCCACAAGTAATGCAGGATCGTGTTTGTATTTCTTACAGAACTAGGAACAGATAATCTTTATTTATAGACAAAAAAAGGTTGATTTTATCATGTTTCACTTAAATTTTCGTAGAAAATGCCGGAAGCGTACATCACTGTATACGTTTTTAAGCCTTATAAACTTGGTCAACATAATTATCTAAAATTCCTTGTAAATTATAAATTAAACCCGATTTTACTTGAAAACACCGATGTCAAATATTCCGATCAGCATCATAAACATATATATATAATTAATAATATAATCATCCATTCCCAGCTGCTGACCTTCAGTAAGTAAATGTAGGTCGGCAGTGGCAGATTTAGAAGTATTTAGTCATATATAAAACACTTCCTGATTATGCGATAAAACACTAGAATCCTTTAATTCTGAAATAAAAATCTGCAACAATACAGTAACAAGGATAGCAAGTTTTGGAAAGAAATGTTCAAGTGGTGACTGCTATACGCCAAGCTTCCCATCTACCTCCCCCCTTTCCCCGCCCCAATCATTAGCTATTGTCTTTGGATATTCATGAATCCCAGACATATATAAGTTGAAAAAGAATAAAACATACTTAAGAAAGCTGATGATTTTAAATAGAAATATTAAAAAATCTTTTCTTGAAGTCAGATAAAGTCAATGTCCACCATGAAGGAGACGCGCGTTTTAATTGGAGGTGCATGTAGGATTAAATGAAAATTAATTGTCTGAACCATCCTAACTGATGTCGTTAAATTATACTTTTTCACGCTATAAATATTGATTGAATATTTATCATAGTTGCGAAGACTGAAGAATTTGTTTCAAGTACATATTTTCAACATGATTGCTCTTTGTGACGTCATTTTTTCAATGCATTGCGTCATTAAGTTACATGTAATGTCCCATAATAAATTTCACTGAGAAAGGTTTATATGGTTTTCATTTGCATAAATAATTATATAAAATCAATTTTTTTTCAAATGCAGAATTGAATTTAAAAGACAATAAAAAATATTAAAGCCTTCAGATACAGAATTAAGCAATTAATTTCTTTAAAAATATAGATTTTATTGTGGAGAAAAGGTGACGTCTATCCAAAAATGCAGCATTTTTTACTTCAATATTTTGTAAAAACGGATGTGGCCACACTTTTGTAAGGTTATTTTTTCTCTTTAATATTAAAAATCGTAGTATATTTGTTCTTTCTGCAAAGTTTGGCATACATACTCGGATGCGGCCATATCGAAATATAGACCTGAAGAGGAGGAAAACGTCCAAAACAGGGGAATTCCGGAATATTAGACCGGTTTTGAACGTTATATTAATGAAAGGGCACGTGAGTTGAGAAAAATTGATTCCTTTTTCACACACAGGGAAACCTTAACAGTTAATTGATACAATTGATAAAATGTAATCGTGCGTTTAATTTTTGCCGATTTTACATGGCCGTAAATCGGTCTTAACGTACCCAGTTCTTTAATTCGCAGTAACTTACGTTTAATTCGAATTACACTCTCCGTGTGAACAGGGCATAAGAACGTGCTAATATTCTGTTTATTTATAGCATTGAGGACTTTCAGCATATTATCTTTTTTTAAGAAGTTTCAAATCTCATCATTTCAGTCTAGATTTATTTTGAATTTTACCATAATGTTGATTTTTAAGAGTGCTTGACACATCACATAGTCAAAACAAGAAATCACATTGCCCCACCTATCTACATGTAGGTGAGGAACTGAGCAGAGTACATGCATGACTGCTTAAGTTTTATTTCCTTGCAACTTTAATTAATAGCTCTGTAAAAAGTTTGATAGTTAATTTATCTGCAGAGTTATTTTTCTCTACAAAGATTTTTGTCAATTTGATTTCATGTCCTGTTTCACAAAATCAACGTTACATATTTCCGGTTACAAGAAAAATTTTGAAAGGCAACATAATGTGGTCATACTACTCTATATAACAACATTGCCCTGTTAAAATTTGTTCTTGAATTTAAATTTGGTATGGCTTTACACGTTATACTCGGTTGAGAAAAATTGTGAAATTAAATATATACATACATACTCATAGAAAAAATATTAATTTAAGTTAATTAAAATAAAAGATATATCTAAAAACGTATTTCAAGATATTTTATAATGCTAAATTTAAAAGGAATATTTCTTTCTGCTTATTTCAACAGTAAGGCTCTATTTAAAGAATTTAATTTTTTAAAGGTGAAAATTAAGACAACACCAATGCCTTTGAAAGTTGATCTCCAGTTATATAAAAAAAAAAACTAAAGTGCTTTTTAAACAGATAGGATCAGATTAAAACAAACAGAGCGTAAATTTGAAATCCCTTAGCAGCATTAAAACCATGACAACCTTTGCATTCAATAAGAAATATCACATTTTGCCCTTGGTATGTGTTACAAGGATCTTTCTCTATTATTTCGTTGTATTTTAACCTATAAGTGCTTATATTACTTATTTCAAGATATTTTATAATATTGACTTTATGATCCAATGCCGATCATTCTTTTAAAAGGAATATTTGTTTCTGTTTACTTCCATAGCAACGGTCTATTTAAAGAATTAATTTTCTAAATGTGAAAATTAAGACAACACTAATGCCTTTGAAAATAAATCTCCAGTTACATAAAAAAAATTAAAGTGCTTTTTAAACAGAGATGATCAGATTAAAACAAACAGAGAGTAAATCTGAAATCCTTTAGTAGCATTAAAACCATGGCAATCTTTGCCAATTAACAAGAAATATCACATTTTGCCCTTGGTACATGTATGTGAAACAAGGATTTTTGGATGTATTTTAACCTATAATTGCTTTTATTTTCAAGTGAATGACTTTTTAAAAATGAATGAGTAAAATAATTACATTTGAATACTTACATGTAGTTTCCATAGTAACACATATAATAGCTGATTTCACAGATATGTTTATCATGCATTTAACTTCAGGTCTTCAACTTTTGTTAAGTCATTAATACTTAAAAATACTTAATAAGCGTTACCTATGGGACTCTGAACATGTTAAAAATGTCATTTTTCAATCTTAAAGGCATGTTGCCATGATAACCATGACACATAGCAACCTATTTTTGTCTGATTGGAGTTTATGGTATCAAAGACTTTTATCAGAGAGAGTTTGGGGACATTCTGAGATTATGCGGTCCACAGCTGCTATGTTAGTTGCAAGTCATTACAAAGAATGACTCTTAAAAGACATATATCATAGAAACCTGAACAAGGAATACCTTCTTCGCAAAGGTTTTCGTGAAATAGCCGGTTTGAAAATATCTTTCTAGGGGGATCAAAAGAAAAAAAAAACCCAAGTTTATTATGAACTCAAGTTAATCCTGTTTTTATCGAGAGTTTTATGACAATTATTGAAATATTTTATATAAGTCATAACAATGTAGTTTTATACGCATCACTTAATTAAACATTTTTTTTTATTTTAATGATTACCTTCAGCAAGTAACAATGTTACATTGAAGATCGATACCTTGATAAAAGAGACACAGTTCTATCCTATTTGAGATCATCCTTTTAGACGAGTGAACCTGGTAGCGACTATATTGATTAGTGATAGACATTCGCTAGAAAGTTTGTGATATGCAGTTTAACACAATAATGCATTTTAACTTGTTATGTTTCAATTCAATTTACATTAGAAAACAACTCAATAATCAACGATTATCAATAATTAGGTGAAAATACATTAACTTTCGCATGCTAGGAGGAATTATAAAATTTTACATCGAAAAAGATGAATATATTGATGCGAACCTTAAAAAAATGTATGGAAATTTGATTCCACTAGGAATATGTATATTTAATCGAAAGGAAACATAAATGGAAACTACTGACATGTCTTTAAAAGTGATTCTTGTGAAAAAGAATGGACTTTGGCTTCCGGTGTTTAATTTACTTATTGTACTTCTCATTATTTGTTTTGTGGGAGGATCCAACATAACTATAGGTAAGCAATTAACTAGTATATATAAAAGCTTTTTTTGGAAATTAACTTTTATTTGAAGAGAAAACGTTAGATTATCAAATATTTGTCAAACGTTAAAAAATTTAAATGTTTTTCAACCACAAGGAAGAAATTCTTTGATATGGTTAAGGCTGCAGTTAATTAAACTGTGGGTAAAGATTCAAAATTACGATTGAATTGAAAGGCAGATTACCTGTACCAGACGGAAGCGCCTCTTGATAAAATACTTTTGCGAGTAACACCTTTTTAAGAAATATATTGAGACTTTTACTACAACTGTGACACAATAGTTTCTTGTATTTTTAAAGTTATACACGTATACGTGTCTTTGCTAGTCTATTTCATAGTACCCCCCGGTATTCATTCACAAATAATATACTAAAACCAGACCTACAGCAAATATTCATCCAATGTCACGCGAGCACAGAGGCATTTTGCGTGTGTGTATTTTTTTGTATTTTTTAACAAAGGGTCTGATATGACCTTGATATTTTGATACTTTTTTTCTATCCAGTAAGTTTATACATGTATATCCTAAATGTATGGGTGTTTAAGAAATATTTGTGAATATCTTGGACTTATTTTTAAAGGGTCTACGCTGTTGCTTTTTAGTCAATAGCCATGGTGTGTTAGTGGGGCAGAAATTTCAGATAAATGTCTGTTTCATCTACATCCATGGATACATCATCTATAACAAACCTTCAAAAAGAAATATACCTATCCCATAATAAAGAAACTTCTATTGTTTCCTTTCCTCCAACATATATATTATCCAGTTGTATGTCCTTTTGTTTGTTTGTCAAACATTTTGTTTTTCCAAGAGCATTTTTGTTAATTTTATGGTACACACATTGTTCCTCTGATAAGACAGTTTACTCTCATTTGGAATTGGTGATTTTTATTCCCTTAAACTATTGTAAAGTTAAAAGGTAGTTGTAGTAAAAAGTATGCTTAAACTTTTTAGCATTACAAGCATGATTTAAATTGATTTTGAAAAAATAAATAGAATGAAAGCAATATATATATATATATATATATATATATATATATATATATATATATATATATATATATATATATATATATATATATATATATCTTATAAAACAGAGGGGGGGGGGGGTTGGGGGGGGATTAACCTTAAGAGATGAGATTGTTGGTCATTTTCAAAAGCGTTAACCCTTAAGTGACTAAAATTCGAAGCATATTCTAATTTCTCAAAGCTTTCTCTTAAACTTTGAGAATGAAATATATGGAGATAACGAACAGTATTCAATCTCAAAAGTCCATTTAACAATACAAAATAGGAGCAGAGCAAACACGGACCTCCAAACATCAGAGGTGGGATCAGGTGCCATGGAGGAGTGATTATCCCCTGCCGACCGGTCACACCCGCCGCGTGCTCCTTGTCATGATCGGGAAATAACGGAAAAATCCGTCGACAATTCAGTGTGTAAATAATGGCCTAACAATTAGTATGAAAAACGTCAGTCAGCATTTGACTCAATGATAAATTGTATTTGCTGACAAGGTCATTGTATCGACCATAGAACTTACGAAATGATGACTTTAAAAGAGACAGCTGATATTCTTGTTTCATCAATTTATTTGTCAATAATTTACCTCGTTTTAGAAATTGTACATACGTAGAGCATGCTCTTGCGTATCGAATTAACTGAGAGATATATACCCCGTATGCAGGTGATGAAGGTATATTGCTGCATAAGTAAGGGAAGTTGACGATTGAAAAGTTAAAGTCATCACGTTTATCATAAAGCTTGGTTGTTAGATTACCATTAACGTCTTTTTCAAGTAAAATATCCAAATATGAAACAGATGTGTCAGAATCTGTGGTATCTTTTATCTCAAGCTCACCAGGATATATCGTATCGACATAAGAATGGAAATAGCCATTGTTAATTGATAATACTTCGTCGATATATCTAAATGTCGAGTTGAAGGCCACAGCAAGTGTTTTCTTCTTTTCACGTACAAGATTTTGGACAAATTCTGCTTCATATGAATACAAAAAAGGTCTGCTAATAACGGGGCGCAATTGGTACCCATAGGTATTCCAATAGATTGTTGGAAGACCTGGTCTCCAAAAACCACATAGAAATTGTCAATCAGAAACTCAAGCATCTTTTTAATGTCAACTTCAGAGTACTTGTGTGTACAATCAGAATGTTTTTAACAAAATAATTTTGAAAATGACCAATGATAAGGTTAGTATATTTACGAGTTCCATTTGTATTGAAAAAGCAGCTGTCAATGATATCAAAAAGCCTGGACTTTAATTTATCGTGGGGAATGGTTGTGTATAAAGATGAAAAGTCATCATAAGTTTTTAAGCTGTTGATTCTGGTAAAATCTTGTGATTTCAAAATTTCCAAAAGTTCCTTGGAATTTTTAAGTACCCACATCTGATTTACACCACTTCTCGAATATATTGTTGCACAGTACTCTTGAAGTTTCTCCTTCACCACTGCTAATATCTTAGTGAGGAGTGAAGATAGAGGCTTGGTTGAACATTTACTGGAACGCGCTATGTATCTTTGTTTGTAAGGATTTTTATAAAGTTTCAGAATCCAATATAAATATGATAAATCAAATTCATTTTGGTTGTTTGGAATATTAAAAATATTCAAAACTGACATATGATTTTGAAGAATTTCTTCCTTAGAAAGGGAACTATGAGTATAAGAATTAAGACATGAATCTATTACTACATGTATGAAATTTTGACTTACCTAAAAATCATTCAATATATCAATTTTCTACATATTTTCTTCTCTTATTTTTTCTCTGCCATTATTAATTATTTCATACATTTAATATAACACTATGTTTATGTTGTATTCTATCATGAAAACGTAATAAACCTGCAATAGAATTAATATCGAACATTTGGATACAAGCTGGGACAATGGCTTTAAGAACCACAATTCTCTCATTCAAAGTAATGGACCATACGACCTGTAGTGGCTGAACCTTAAGCCTTGTCATTATTTTCAGAGATAATGCCATGTTTTATGACAATGAATATCATAACTAGTATTTATTGACGGAACCAGAATAGTATGTTGTTTAATATATAATGTACTTAATAAACATATATTCAGAAGTCCTTGAAGTCTAACTAATGATACTCCTTAGAAAAGTGTTTCCTGCATAATTTTTCACTTACTCTTTCAAACTATTTTGCGAAAGCAATTCACATCAATCGATGTTTGACCTTATGTTAACATTTCCTTACTTATCAATATTTCATAGTGGCCTTTATTACGGTCATTATCTTAACAATGGCAATTTAAAATTCTACCAAGCTTGAAGTCATGTCAGGCATTTTGTTAGGAGATTCACGATTGAATACTCATACTTTTTTTTAATATAATTGAATTGTGATCTAAGACATGTACGAAAAAGAAATAAAAAGATTTTTAAGTACTTGCATTCACAAATAATTTTTTTCTGGATTGATTGATTGTATATTGTTTTACGTCCCATTCGAGAATCTTTCACTCATATAGAGACGTCACCATATAGGGCTTCAAATTTTGACCTTTACTCGGCACTCAGGGCCATTGAGCAGTGAGGGATCTTTATCGTGCCAACGCCTGCCGTGACACGGGGCCTCGGTTTTTAAGGTCTCATCTGAAGGACCCGCAACTTTCACTTCAAAGTGCCGAGCGCATGGCGAAGGAACAGTTGCTACCTATTTTTTATCGACTTAGGTCTGTCGCGGCCGAGATTCGAACTCACGACCTCCCGATCACGGAGCGAGCGCTCTACCGACTGAGCTACCGTGAACGGTTTTTCTGGATTGAGAAGGAAAACTGACATAAAATTTTTATTTTTACAAATTTTTATTTCGTAAACATAAATCGTATATTAAATGTTTATATTCGTGAAACATACTTTATCTTCAAGATGTCTAACAGATTGGGAAGATTCCGTGACGTTTTCCTTACTTTTATTATAATAAAACAAAGCCCACTTGTGAAAGTTAGCATCTAACCAGTTTTTACAATCGATTGATAAAGTGTTGATGATGATAATGAGTAAAAAAAAAAAAATCCACTTCACGTCATTTTCTCTGTTCGAAGATAACAATGCATTTAAGTCGTATTAGACGCAATTCTAACAAACTGAACATAAAGTAGAGCCAAAGCTTTTAAATTTTAGTGAGTGAAATTGATATCATCTCGCAAAATCCATTGTCTAATGAGTTATTTAGGGAAAAGGTGATGTTTGATCTCAATAAATGTAATGATCAAACTCTGTAAACTGCAATTTGTGTTTTTCCCATAATGCCATGGCATCTCAATTCCATGAGACAAAGAATAGCAGTTATATAAAAGTCAACTCAATGCTCTACTTAATCTTCTTGCGAAAGTATTGCTTTTTTACTGTTATAGGTTTAAATGTAATCAATATTTCAAGAAATTTACCCTTTTAAGGATCATAATTGTCTCTCTCTGAACACTAGTTTTGTTGTATTATTTTTGCTTTAGAAGAGGAAAATGCCCTATTGCGTGTAGACAATGTTCTCAACATACGAAACATTGATTAGTTTTGTCACTGAATTACAGATTTCATGTTTGTCATTTGCCAACAACTGTAATTTACATGGATGAGATAAGCATTTATTATATGTGCATATGGTAATGAGTAGTTGTATTGTGTTGCATTACATTTTTTTATGAAGTTGAGGTATCAACGAGATGTGCAATTGGATGTGTTATTGTTGATAGAAAGGATATTTGATAATAAGTGACATATTGTTCTTTGAAATCATTGCAAATTAAATTTGAAAACACTTATCAGGAGCTGGTGCCCTCTTAAATATTGTCTGCATGGTAATAACTATACACTTTTCCAGAGAGAGAGAGAGAGAGAGAGAGAGAGAGAGAGAGAGAGAGAGAGAGGGAGAGAGAGAGAGAGTGAATAGGTTAAAGGATATATTAGACTCTTATTTAAATTTCATTCTGTATTATTTTTTATTTACAAAACCAAAATCTTAATCGAAAAATACTTAATACCTGACATAAATTTTGAGGTAAACGTACATGATGGCATGGTAATTTACAAATTAAAACAAATAAAAATCACATCAATGTTTAGAGACTTGTTTCTCTTGAGGGACATCATAAAACCAATCGACATCAGTGCACTACAATTATTTAATAAACCCGTATTGAGTTTTTCTGACATCAGTTATAATATCAGACGAGACAAGTGCATTATTTCAAAAACTCACAATGTCAGAAGATTAGGTCTCTAGGTCATTATGCACTGGGTGTTCTTGTTTCAATTGTTTATATTATCTAGAGTTTCTTTATTGCCTGCAATCAATAAATATTTTGTTTTAACGTCTTTAAACACGATAATGAAATATATAGAAGATAATGATATAAATGAATAGAAATATATAACACATTTTATTTCCTCAAGAGAAATTTTTTTTCTGAATATCTGAAATTGTGATTTTTTTACTCTCCATTTTTGAAAAAATATACCGCCTAGATCCTCTTGCTTTTAATTCATACTTCTTATCTCTCCACTAATAATTGAACTACGCATAATAGTTTGACATTCCTGTTCTCAATTCCATATTTAAACACTCAAATTTTAGCTTAGAGACCATACTTTGATTCAAAATTGTTTTCAGAAATGGTTTTAACTTATCGAGATATACGGCAAGCTCTTAAGGGTCTTGATCTCATTAGCCCTTATTGACAATATAATACGGAAATTTCTGCATAAAGGGAATGTCTTAGAACATCAATTTTAATAACTTCTTTTCAATATCCTTTCACGAAGTAATTCTAATGAATGAAGTATTTGTGGGCAAAGATCTGGACCACAGCCCTTACTTTTCTACAAATATAAATTATTAGTTAATATAAGAAGATTCAGAATGTCAAAATGAATAACTTTATAGCAGGAATGTATTTCAAAATTTGGACTTTCATAGAAAGTGAATAATTTTCAGCCGTTTAAATTTACTATAAGGGACCTGGCCCTTTTTTTTGATATTCATCAACAGAACTAAGAAACTCTTCGTTCTCCATGACTTTATAATTAATTACTCTTAGTTTTTAGATATAAGACGAACATTAATTAAGGGATTGGTCCCTTCTGCCCTTTTTGGTGATATATATGGATATATACAAACTGGAATTATTTAAAATCGTCAAGTGAACAACTTTATTCAATAACTTCCTCTAAAAAATATAAATGCGAACAATGTATCACAAAAGAACTTAAGACCAAAATCTACTTGACAATATACATCGTTGATTCTTTTCGTTAATGAAATTCTGATTTTCATGAAACTGAAAAACTCAGCTTTGCAATTTTTATACAAGTATAAACTTACAAATCTATGAAGTTGGCAAAGAATTGACGGGGAAGACACCATGAAATTCAACCATCTTCGAAAGATCTTCTGTACATAGAATTTAAGGAGAGAGAGAAAAAAGAATAAAAAGTTAAAAAGACAGAAGACGCTAACAACAAGGTCTTTCGTCGAAGACGGAGGACCTTAACAAATCAAAATCTCTGGAAATCTCTAATGAATCTTAAAAGTTACATTTGTTAATCTTTTACCACGTGTATCATCCTTAATGGCAATGTCTTAATATGAAATTATATCGGTATTCTCATAAATCGTGGAGGTTTTATCATGAAGTAAACTGCAACATTATTAGACTAGGCATTACCTTTGTGATTTCAATCTTTCTGTATATAATATATTCTTTTTATTTTATTAGACATGTGATTTATTTATACATGTAATCTAACATGAAAGTCATCAGTCTTTACCTTCTATTTCATTATTAATCACATTTAAGGAATATCCCTAAAGAAAAAAAAATACCGTCTGTTTGTACGTCACATAATCGTGGTTGGGCCATCATTTTTTAACCTTTTAATGGAATAAATGCAAAGTTAATATTTATTCTGTCCCAGATTGAGATGAAAATATAACAATTTACGGTAGATAGAAATTCAAATCCTTGGTGAAATTTAGTTTATCGAAGTTTAGTAATTTAGAATTTTTAGTTAACTTTATACTTAAGAAATGATATTGATAAATCATCAAAGCTACTTATAAAATAATATCAATTTTTATCAATTTGTAGAGACATCTGAGCGTCTAAGATAAATTAAAGTGCTCCTCAAGGACGTCATCATGTGACGTTTATGATGAAATATATGGAGATAACGAACAGTATTCAAGCTCAAAAGTCCATTATACAATACAAAGTAGGAGCAGAGCAAACACGGACCTCCAAACATCAGAGGTGGGATCAGGTGCCATGGAGGAGTGATCATCCCCTGCCGACCGGTCACACCCGCCGCGTGCTCCTTGTCATGATCGGGAAATAACGGAAAAATCCGTCGACAATTCAGTGTGTAAATAATGGCCTAACAATTAGTATGAAAAACGTCAGTCAGCATTTGACTCAATGATAAATTGTATTTGCTGACAAGGTCATTGTATCGACCATAGAACTTACGAAATGATGACTTTAAAAGAGACAGCTGATATTCTTGTTTCATCAACTTATTTGTCAATAATTTACCTCGTTTAAGAAATTGGTCATACGTAAAGCATGCTCTTGCGTATCGAATCAACTGGGAGAGATACACCCCATATGCAGGCGATAAGGGTATATTGCTGCAGAAGTAAGGGAAGTTGACGATTGAAAAGTTAAAGTCATCACGTTTATCATAAAGCTTGGTTGTTAGATTACCATTAACGTCTTTTTCTAGTAAAATATCCAAATATGAAAAAGATGTGTCAGACTCTGAGGTATCCTTTATTTCAAGGTCAATGGGATATATTGTGTCGACATATGAATGGAAATAACTATTGTTATTTAATAATACTTCGTCGATATATCTAAATGTTGAATTGAAGGCCACGGCAAGAGATTTTTTATCTTATGTATAAGAGTTTGAATGAATTCTGCTATATATATGAATAAAAAAATAGATCTGCTAGCAACGGTGCGCAATTGGTACCCAGAGGAATTCCAATAGATTGTTGGAAGACCTGGTCTCCAAAAACCACATAGATATTGTCAATCAGAAACTCAAGCATTTTTTTTAATATCAACTTCAGAGTACTTGTGTGTTCAATTAGAATGTTTTTTAAAAAAAATAATTTTGCAAATGACTAATGACAAGGTAAGTAAATTAACGAGTTCCATTTTCATTGAAAAAGCAGCTGTCACTGATATCAAATTGCGTGGACTTAAATTATTCTAGGGAAAAATTGTATACAGAGTTGAAATATCGTAAGTTTTTATGTAATTGATTTAGTAAAATTTTGTGGTTTCAAATTTTCAAAAAGTTCCTTGAAATTTTTAAGTAATATCCACATCTGATTTACACCACTTCTCGAATATATTGTTGTATAGTACTCCTGAAGTTTCTCCTTCAATGCTGTTAATATTTTAGTGAGGAGTAAAGAAAGAGGCCTGGTAGAACATTGTAGGTTTTTTTCACTTCTGAATTGGTGAACACAGAAGGATAGATGGTTTTCATATTGCTACTCAATCGTTAATGCGAGATTTTGACATACATCTGATACAATTAGTACATTCTGACAAAGTGCCAAGGTCTTCTTTTTCATGTCTGGCCCATCACCTGGCGTAATCTTCCACAGAATTCAAAATATTTATGAAATTATGATTCCAGTTGAAAGATTGAGGTTCCTAAATTTTGGCCCTTTTAAAATAATAAGTAATTTAAAGTCCTCATTATTAATTATGTTTACGTCACCTGTAATAACGTGTCCAAGAGGACTTTAGTTGTAGGTTGTTGGAGGATTATGTTTCATAACAATGAACTCAGTTTGTTTGAATAGCTCAATGTCCAAGCTCTGTAAAGTTTTCTTGTAATTAAAAAGTTTGGAAGCAAAAGTCAATGTAAACTTGTAGGATATTCTGGGTGTAGACTTCAAATGGAAATACGATGGATGGAATACAAGATTGGACCCTTTAGAGATTAAGAATATTACTTAATTATATTAACCTCGTCAATTCATTTGTTGGCATATTGAAGTTTAAGGACAAAAAGGATGGATTTAGTTGTATTTTCTTCTGTAAAACTTGGCTGTTTAAAAGCCTAAAATTTGCAACATCCATAACCACAAATCCGAGCATGTAACCTGGTGTCGAGGAACCTAAATATGGATTTCCTTGACTATTACAAATAGACTATTCAAAACTTTCAAAGGGACAGAGTTAAGTTTGGTGCGAATGTTAAGAAGGCCTAACTGTTTATTTACATAAGGTAGTAGTGAATCAAAGGAGACATCGTGTATACTATAAACCAACTTTTATTCGCGTGCGAGAAATATTCGCGAGTTTCGCGACCTACTTTAACTCGCGAATTTTAATCGCAGCGAACAATTTATTTTGCTTTGTTTTTGTATAGAATAATTCCTCAGTCGCGAAAATTAATCGTCGCGGATTGATTTGAAACTGACTAATCGCGAATAAAAGTTGATGCGAATAATAGTTGGTTTGCAGTAATAGGTTTATTGTAAGACCGATGTCCATGACTACGCTTACATCTCTTTGTTCTGTTATGGATATGATCAATAAGGCATGATGTACTGTTTGTTTGTGTTTCATACTATTTATTTATTTGTGTACAATAAGACATATATTCTGTGTTAACTTCTATAAATTTAAAAAACGAAGTACATAGCGAGCAACAATAAAATAAGAAATAATGTATAGGAAAAATTTTCTATCTGAATTTCTAAAAATAGTGATTTGATGATTTTATTACTCTATTCCTGAAAACTGTACCGTCTGGTTCTTGTTGTTTTCATTTCATTAGTCATATTCTCTCATCTAATACCAAAATACAACACATCCATAATTCAAGAACCTTATATCATTTGTATTCTGGTATGTTTCTATTCTTGTCTTAATATGAAACTCTATAAGTAATCATTTTCATCATGGAGGTTTGTGACGGTACAAATTGTCGTTCTGTGCATATTGTCGTTGGTGAACAATATGAACCTAACCTCACCTTACTGCAAATATTGTTGTCCATTGACAAGTATTGTCGCCCACTGAAAAAGTAAATAGGGAGAATTCACCATGCATCGGACACCCTAACGCTCGTACTTCAACAAGTTCAACATGTTCCAGATATTGCTAACTACTGAACATTATCAAAATGAAGCTTAACATGTATTTCGTGATTAAAATATGAAATTGTGATACAATTCTTTTGCTAATTACTGAGAAAATATCATTAAAATACGAGTTTTTGGAATGAACCACAATTTACCATGGATCGGACAATATTTACCATGCATCGTACAAACGGTATATTGAAGAGGAAAAACGTCCTACCTTCATCGCGATGGCCTTCAAAATATCTGAAATGCGTATAAATTAGTGAGATGAAAATATTGTTATGCTTCAATTAAAAATTAACTCTCTTATTCAATTTGATTGACTATATCGTTGACAAATGAGGAGATATATTGAGTTGCATCACATCACCTAGGATAGGCCTTGCGATGAAATGCCTCTTGATGACAACTTGCGCCTTGGTCAATGGGGTTATCATAGATCTTCTAGTTTGAAGAATTAAAGAGAGCTCACTTCTTCTTGTCATATATCGACAACCTGTATTTTCACTGAATATTTGGAGTTTATATTTTATTATTTTTGTATAAGCCGCTGTCAGTTTTGTATCATTGATGTTATTTCTAAAAAGGAAGTTATTATCCATGCAACGGACAATGCCCGATGCATGGTTTATTTGTGTACAATGTATGTTGAAATGAACACATTATTAAAAAAATAAGTCTAAGAAAATAAATACATGTGCAAACTTGAAATGATTTTTTTTTTTAATTTCAATAAAATTAACAAAATTAGCATTAACATAATTCACCTAAGACAGACTCGTTCCTTTGAAGTCTAATGAAAGAAAGACAACTCTGAAAATTGAAAATTTGCGAAACCATAACACTCTGGTTACTCCCCTTTCATGGTTCAGATATGGCATCATTTCAAGACCATTATCGTGGTATTTTTATCATAAAATGACAGGAAAAATCTTCTGCTTTAAGAAAGAAACAAGACAAATTATAAAGACATTCAGGTTTGAAACAAGTTTATTGCTTAAAGTTGTGCGACACATGTACATATTGCCGCTGGAAGCAATACACACTCACTGTGCATACTCTCACTGTAGATATTATCGCCCGATAATTATAATTGTTTTAGGATATTTTTTGTTGTTTTGTGAATGTAATGCATGTTTAAATCACAAAGAATTGTCTCATTGGCATATTGCATGAAGTATTATTTTAATAGTCTGGGTTACTCTTTAAATATTGATATTCGTGAATTAAAATGAAAATGGTATTCAAATTGAATATTACAGCTTTTAATGTCATTTTTAATTCTTATGAAGCTAAAATGCTTCAATTAAAATAAAAGTTGCAGCATGAGGAGACAGAATGGTGCAGTTAATCTAATTAATATAATTTCATTTGATAATATATATTTTTTTCTTATTCTCTATCCTATTCCAGTAATACATTCTTCAAACAAACTTTTTGCGACAGAATATGCGGATATCGTTGCCGACCACAATATGTGCCAGCATGTAAGATATATTTTGTCGTCCATTCTTCAGGAAAAAAAAAGAGCTAATCTCGGCGCAAACTGTCGCCAGTGTCAATATGTACCGATGGACGACAATGAAAGATCGATGAAGATAACGAACAGTATCATGCTGAAAGTCCATTGAAACGACACAAATTTGGAGCAGAGCAAACACGAACCTCTAAAAACATCAGATTTGGGGTAAGTTGCAATAGAGGAGGAAGCGTCTCTTGTCGACCGGTCACACCTTCCATGTAGTACTTGCCATTATCGGACAAACGGAAAAATGCGTAGACACTTCAGCGTGGAAATAATGGCCTAACAATTTGCAGGAAAAAATATAAGAAAACATTCAATTTAACGCAGACAGGTTATATTTGCTAACAAGGTCATTGTATCGATCATAGAAATTGCAAAAGTGTTGACTTCAAACAAGACAGTTGATATCCTTGCACCATCAACTTTTAATAATTGTTCGTTCAATTTGTCGCAAAAAGTCTTTTAAAGCATAATTGTCTAATTATGTGTGTTATTCAAGCTGTACAGCCATCTGAGTTTTCCCTCTTTTATATAATTACCATATATACTCAAATCTTAGCTATAGTTAACAATAGTTTACTATTGTATTTTTTTGTTAGGGTAGGGTCGAAGCAACAAGAGGCCAACCTGAGTCTCAAAACCTCTCAGACAAATGAATACTTAGTCCATATATGTAGAATCCAAAAACTTCAAAGATATAAATATATCCATGATTTCATCAGTTTTAAATAAAGTATGTTAAGGCTTGACGCCAATCTTACAGATTAAACCTTATTGTTGAAGCAGAAATTTCTATATTCTGTTTAAAAGTTTGCCTCCCAATTGTTAGCCTACCCTAGCCCAGGGGTAATGATTTGAACAAATCTGAATCTTCACTAAATGGGGAATTTGTAATTGTATAAAAATTATTGAAGTCCTTAACAAGTAAAAAAAGAGAAGAATGAGAGGTCTATTACCTTTAATTCCTATCCCTAGCTGTATTCTTTATTGTGACCGAACCCTAGGGACTGGGAACATAATTTAAACAAATTTGAACCTACATTTTTTGATCATATTCTAAAAGCTTTTTAATAACTCTTGTCTTTTCTGGCTCAGTGATTCTTTTTAAATAACACATCCCTACTGATTATCTCCCCTTTTATGAAGAAGTGGCCATCATTTCAAGGAATACGCAGTGCAATTAAGTTGCGCAATGAAAATAACAGCGATTTTTTTGCGATGAGACACAGATTCTTTATCAGGATGAGCGGAAATTTATGTTTGTACTTTACTAATATCGGACAAAAGTAATATGGCTAAAACTACTTAATGGGGACGATTAGATATCATGTCACGAGATGTGGAATTTACATCATTTTAGCAAATATATTTAAGTAATGAGGGCATACAATTTCAAAAGTGCAAGAGCATAACAAAGTTGAAGTTCTAAGTTTGGTTTATAAATATTTTCAAAATCCTTTGTTGTTTGTGAAAAATACTGCTATCCTATATAGTTTTTCTGTTTAGTTGCCTATACCTTGCTATATGGAATTTAACAGATCACAGAACAGCATGCAATAGTAAGATTTGATATATCCTAATATGCACTTTAGAATTTTGATTCATGAAATATGAAATGGGAACAAGGACTTTGTAATTCAATATTATAATTAGTTCTGAATGATGCTCTTTTTCTTGCATGATACACTAGACAAAATTGCTAACGCACCACTTATTATTCTTATTTGTGAATTGATCATTTTCCTGATTGGTACTAATATATAAAATATGCCATCTTTTCCAAAACAGTTGGATTGACAAATGTTTTGGTGTCATGTCAAGACCCTTAAAGGACCTTCTTGTCCGAAAACCAATTTCCCGACGTGCACTGCGCTCAGTTTTTTCCAAAATATGAAGTTGGTGATTACCGATGGTGGCCCGTGAGGTTGCGACGGGAGCAGTCTCCCACTTAAAAATCAAATGATATATCCTGATTGACTACCATATCGTAGTAGTAATCCAGTGCCTTGACGTCCCTACCAAATCCACCCAACTTCCGGTTGCCCCAATTTTGTGGAACAATCTTGAAGTTATTGTGTGGTGCTTACTTAATGCCGTCGCTATCTATTGTAAACATTTTTATGATTGTTTATTCATTTTCAACAATCTTTCGTCAAAGAAATGCATAATCTTTTAATTGTTTTAATTTTTCACGAATTTCTTCAAAGGAACCCCCTGCAGACACCATACTGGCTGCCTTAGCACGCTCTTCTAGAGTCAAACGCCGCATACGGTGTAACTTTTTTCCTGAGTTTTTAATTAGTACAAACATAAAGAACACAACCACAAAGAAAAATATTTAAATTTATTCCACCAAAAAAGTATGGACATGATTTTAATTTTTTCTATGAAGTGGTTATGCTTCAGTTAACATTGTTGTCATTTATCAGTTGAAACATTTAAGCGTCTCTTTTTTTATTAAAGTAACATAATTATATATCAAAAACATCATAAACAAGTTTTGAAAAGAAAAATATTAATTTATTTAGGTGGTGCGTTAGCAATTTTGTCTAGTGTATACTACATATATGATTTTTCTATTGTCCTGGGCTTTTCATCTAATGACTCTTACTTGACACTGACCTGCTTTACATGAATATTACATTGTACATACTATCAATCTATATCTTTAGAATCCGGAGAGGAAATAAGTTTATATCGATCATTTCTATTTACCTTCATCAGGCCCTCTTCAAAAGTACAATTACTGACTTGTCACATTTACACTAGTCATTGACATTGTATGATTTGGACGAAATTAATTTTCTGTCCTTTTCATGACCAGAAATCAGACAAACATGTATTTCGTGTTTCTGCGGTATGCAGCAGTTGTGTTCAACGTTTTTGAGTAAAGTGAAATTATATTTTCTGTAACTTATGAAATCCCAAGAGAAGTTGATCGCATGGGCAACGCGTATATTGCAAGAGAATGAAATAAATGTATAATTGTCTGTTTTAACGTGGAAATTTAAAGTGCTCTCACAATAGGGCATTGAATCGGTTATCCATTCGAAAATATATATTTTTGATTTGGTGTTTGTTTACTCTAAATACACTTAAAATATTGAATCAGTCATATACTTTCTTTTCATGAACTAGATGTTTCAATTGAAAAAGTATTTTACTTCAATCATAGCACTTCTGACAAACAACAAATATAAACAATGGTTGAAGGTAAATGAAACTACTGTAAATAAATTCATAAATGAATGAAAATTGAAATAAAACAACGTTTAAGAAAAGAGCTAAAAAAAAAAAAAAGCTGCACAACTAAGGTACATTTTACGTCCGTCTGGAAATGATGCTTACTTCTCTATGACACGTGATCCCAACTCTTATGTTTTTAGAGGTTCGTGTTTGCTCTGTTCCAAATTTGTATTGTATACAAATTGTAGACTTCTGAGCTTGATAACTGGTCGTTATCTTTAAATTTCATGTACACTTTCCCTATTTTTGGATACATCTTGTGATGAGTTTTGACGCTTCAGATTGCAATAGTTGAAATTAAGTTATTGTGATAAAAAAAACTGATGAAAAAATCAAAGAAATGATAAGGCAATGGGTTTTTTTCATTCACAGTTTTTTCGCTTAAAAGTGATATCAACAATTTAAAACAATTTCGAATAGGTGATTTCTCCTATTTATTTTGAATAGTTGATATCACCGATCCGAAAAGTGATATCACCTAATCGAGTAAGTAATATCACCATTTGAATAGATACAAATATATACCAGATCGACGCCTCATACATTCAACCTGTAGGGGATAGGCTTTTATATTCAGAGATAATGCCTTGTTTGACGACAATCAATATCATGCATATCTGTTAGTTACTAACAGGGTTAAAAGAGTATAATATGTAATGTTTGATATCCAAAATATAAATATAAGTTGTTTTCCTAGTAGCTTTAGTTACGTTATTCCTTAATAACGTGTTTCTTGCACAAACAAATCAATGGAAAATTTCTACTAATTTATTCATTTAAACCTTTGTTAAAAAACATTTTAATTCAATCAACGTTTGTCCTTTATTAACATTTCCTTCCCAATTCATCTATATTTCATTGCTTCCATTGTTACTGCCATTCTTTACGCCATGACATTTGAAAATTCTTCTGAATGTGAAGTCCTCTCTGCCATCTATTCGATAATACCGGGATTTACATTTCCTTTTTTCTCTGTAATAAATTTTTGAAAGTTAGGTTACTTGATTTCTTGATAGTTACACCTGAATGTAAATTTCCGCAAGTAAATTGTCTGGAGCTTAATATGCATGTCAATCTCGAGCGGCTGTCTTTGTGTATGTGGGCAGGGACTTTTGAAATTAAAATGGGATGCCTCGTGTATTTTAAATCTATTAGACAGCATTTTTTATTTATATTTACAAGTTTCATGCACAAATTCATGTAAATATAAGGAATCACTGTCTAGTTTGTTGGGTATGCCAGGGACATCAACGGCAGCTGGAAACGTGGAACGATTTATCCCACGTTTCCAGCCATCGTTGATGCCCTGGCATACCCAACAAACTAGACAGTAATTCCTTAAATAGATCCAAATTAGTTTTTTTTTTTTTTTTTTTTTTTTGACTTACAAATCGTAATGCTCACAATTTTATATATGATAATAAGTTTCATAAGGAAAAAACACCAAAAAACAAATTTATTTTTCGGAGTATTCATTGAAAATTTTTTTATGAATTCACAAGAAAAAAAGAAATAATTTGTAGGATATTTTCTTATTAAAAACAAATCAGAATTTTTTTTTTTTTTTTTTTTTTTTTTTTTTTTTTTTTTTGAAAATGTCGATGCTTTTTATGTAAGAAGGAATCACTGGTAAGAATATAAACAACAGAAGCTTTTCAAAAAAAAAAAAAAAAACTCTAAACACGGTAATCTATAGAATTCCATATACGACAGCCAACTGCTTACTGCCTACTGCTCACTGCCAACTGCTTACTGCCAACTGCTAACTGCTTACTGCCAACTGCTAACTGCCAACTGCCACACATATTTGAATAAATGTTCATATTTATATTTATATTTATGTGAATTTAAAAAAAAAAACAGGCGCGGATCCAGGAATTTTTTCCAGGAGGGGTCCACCCCAGTAAATAAAATCCAACCCAGAAATTGACAAGAAAAAACAAAACAAAAACGCAAACGTAAACTCCTTTCCTAAACGTGAAAAATTATTTCGGCGGGGTAGGTGGGGGGGGGGGGGAGGGAGGTTTGACTTCTTATGCTTAATATCTTCATGTCTATGACTTTTCATACCAACTTAACACGGATCCGCGTTTTCTAGGGGGGGGGGGAGGAAGGGGGTCCAAGGTCACTTTTAGTTGGTGAAGTTTATACATTTAATAAATGTACAAATTTCAAAGGAGTGGACCGAAACCCCACTCCCCCCTCTAGATCTGTTCATCTAAAACATAACTTTTTTGTAAAAAGAAGAGATATAAATCTTTAATTTGAGAAAAATTTTCACTATAGAAATTAACGGAAAATGGAAATTTATTTTCAAAACATCTTCCCCAGCGAAAAAACAAATCCTTTTTTCATTTTTTATTCTTTCCAAAGGTTTTGTTGACTCACGGGGGGGGGGGGGCACGTGTTTAAAGATTAAAAGGAGGAAAATAATCATTTTATTACCAATTTCAAATGAGATAACAAATAAAAAATGAACTTTATCATTTTATTAATTTCATATGTTGAATTTACATAAGTTAAAACATACGGTGAGATTTAAGAGTCATTTATCCATTTTCATGAGTATTTGAAAATCTGGTGATGTTTTCAGCCTGATTTCAATTGATAAAATTTTCTATCCTTATGATAGGAGTTGTATATAAGAGCATTAAACTTTTTGTCACTAGTTTTTTAAAATAATTACTTTATATTAATGAACTTTTCTTTGCATTCAAACAAGTTTTAATGTCCAAATTGCCATTATAATGAATAAAAAGTGGGTGGAAAATGTAGGCAGAATCGAGAGTTAGCGTGCGTAGTTCTTACAATAATAACAAAATTTGGAGGACTTGGGAATTTTTAAACTGTAAAGGCGAGGAAGGAGTAAATCGGAAGAAGGAGTATTTCCTCTTAAAAACAAAACATTTAATTTATACATTTCGTCGCAAGCAAATAATTTGGTAGCTTTTTTGGACGCGAGAAGAGCGGGGGCTGGGGGGGGGGGGGGGGGGGGAGTTCACATACGACAAAAGAACAAACTTTCAGAATGGTCTTGAGTAACATTTGTTGGTATATGTATTTATAATAGAAATATTACTGAAAGTTATAATAACAAATAACTTTTGCCGAGTATAAAACATCTAGTACATTTTATATATTTCGGTGTTTCTTTTTACACTAGGAAAAGTACTTATGTGTGGGAATTTTCATATGTATCTTATGTAAATCGTTTTAATGGCTAATGATAGACCTGTAAAAACATTCGTGGTGGTGGTGGTGGGCGTACCCACTAAATTTCCAACATATACTACATACATTAGTGCTCCCTCAATAAAGACGCCTGTGACTTTTTTTTATTCCTTGTCAATTATGTTGGGTTGTGCCCCCCCCCCCCCACACTGAAATTGCGCTTTGCTTTGGCTGAGAGCAACTATTTTTACATAGAGTAAAAGGCCTTTATGATTTTTTATTAGTATATCTGATATAAATGTATATACCAACAGAATTAAGCATGCGTATTAAAGATATTAAAGATAACAAAACAGGCAATATCATCTATGAGCAGTGGCAGTTGGCAGTAAGCAGTAAGCAGTAAGCAGTTGGCAGTAAGCAGTTGGCTGTCGTATATAGAATTCCATAGTTATCTTTAATAATAAGACAAGAAAATGTTTTGAATATTGAAGAAAAGTAAAAAACGGGCATAATTCACAACCGAAAAAAAATTAAAAAATGGTAAGGAATTAAAATTTCTTTACCACATAATTTTTCGAAAAGATTAAGAAATATCTTCTAGCAATTAAAAATATTTCAGGAAACTTTACTTTTTAGCTCACCTGAGCCGAAGGCTCAAGTGAGCTTTTCTGATCACATTTTGTCTGTAGTCCGTCTGTCCGTCTGTAAACTTTTCACATTTTCGACTTGTCCAGAACCACTGGGCCAACTTCAACCAAACTTGCCACAAAGTATTCTTGGGTGAAGGGGATTCAAGTTTGTTCAAATGAAGGGCCACGCCTTCTTCCAATTGGAGATAATTATGAATTCGTGAAAAATTAATGGCATCATTAAAAAATCTTTTTCTCAAGAACCACTGTGCTTGAAAATATGAAACTTATTTGGAAGCATCCTCAGGTAGTGTAGATTCAAATTTGTTCAAATCATGACCCCCGGGGTCGGGTGGGGCCACAATGGGCGATCAATGTTTTACATAGGAATATAAAGGAAAAATCTTTAAAAATCTTCTTTTCAAGAACAGCAAAGCCATGATTGGTCATATTTACATGGAAGCATCCTCAGATAGTGTAGACTCAAGTTTGTTCAAATCATGACCCCCGGGGGTCGGGTGGGGCCACAATGGGCGATCAATGTTTTACATAGGAATATATAGGAAAAATCTTAAAAAATGTTCTTTTCAAGAACAGCAAAGCCATGATTGGTCATATTTACTTGGAAGCATCCTCAGGTAGTGTAGATTCAAGTTTGTTCAAATCATGACCCCCGGGGGTCGGGTGGGGCCACAATGGGCGATCAAAGTTTTACATAGGAATATATAGGAAAAATCTTTAACAATCTTCTTCTCAAGAATAGCAAATCCATGATCGGTCATATTTACATGGAAGCATCCTCAGATAGTGTAGATTCAAGTTTGTTCAAATCATGACCCCTGGGGGTCGGGTGGGGCAACAATGGGTGATCAAAGTTTTACATAGGAATACGTAGTAAAAATCTTTAAAAAAAAAAAAACAACTATTTCTTAAGAACAGCAAAGCCATGATTGGTCAAATTTATATGGAAGCATTCTTAGATAGTGTAGATTGAAGTTTGTTCAAACATGACCCCTAGGGGTTGGATGGGGCCGCAATGGGTGATCAAAGTTTTATATAGGAATAGATAGGAAAAATCTTTAAAAATCTTGTACTTAAGAACTAAAGCCACGATTGGTCATATTTAAATGGAAGCATCCTCAGGTAATGTAGATTCAAATTTGTTCAATTCATCCCCCCCCCCCGAACCACTTTTATATTTAAACTTTTCAACCTTTCAAGGCTTTTTCCTAGCCATAGTGCTTAGGTGAGCGATGTGGCCCCTGGGCCTCTTGTTTTTCTATTACTTTACAGTTATACAGTAATTACACAGCTGAAAGTCTATTTCCTTTCTATAAGATAAAAAAAAACCATGCTTAAATTTAGATTTCTATGACGCACCTGCAAAGAACTCAAAACAAAGTAGGATTAAACCTTTCCATTTTCAGTGAGTAGAATCGATATCATCTCACAAAATCTATAGTATAATGAGTAATTTAGAGGGAAAAAGAGTATTCTTCACTTGTTTGGTGTACTAATCAATCGTTCTGAAATGTAACTGCAATTAGTGCTGTTCTATAATTCGATGCAATATCAAATTTGTTAGACAAAGACTAAGAGTATAATTCAATGTCAAACCAATGCTTTACTTAGTTTTCAAGTGATACTTTATTAATGATTATATGTTATTACTTTATCAAGATTTCAACAATTTATATCATTATTATTTTTTCTTAATGTCTTATTTTTTCGCGCTATTTTTACTGTTAGAGGCTGAATTTATAATGTATTTTTGTAATGATGCGAATTTATTTTTCTCAAATGCGAGATTGATTACTTTGGCTATTGAAATAAAGATTTTGACATTTGCCAACTACTCTTATTTACACTAATAAGACAAAATATTCATTTTATGTGTGTAAGTTACTCAGTTAATTAAATAATAGTGCACAATAGTTTTGTGTGTAAAATTAATAACGAGTATCAACAACGAATAAAATTAAATACGATTTCCGAATAGAACAATGTGAAAAAATTATCCTTTTTTATATATTTGCAGATATCTGTTTGAGTAACATCTAAAACGCCATTATTTAAATAATGTATGGTGATTATCAGATAAATTATTCAGAGAGAGAGAGAGAGAGAGTCATGATTAGACAAAGTGCTATGAAACTTATTTTCAGTAAACTCAAATAATTTTACTGGATTTGCCTGAAAAAAAAATCCCATATTCTAAAAGAAGACCTGATTCTAAGTTATGTCATAAGCTATTATGATGACTCTATGCTCTGTTTGATTTAGCCTGATTTATCATTGTCAAAGACTTTTTATCTAATAACCGTTTACTGTTCAAATACCTCTTGAAAGTTAAATCATTAACTGACATATTTACGCTTATCATCCACATTGTATCATTTTGATCATTTTGATTTCATGTCATTTCGATGTGATGAGAAAAATAAACGTGAAATTGGTATTTTTATCTTTGATTGTGCAATGGTAGGAAGTGAATGTGTTCAATAAAAAAAACCAAAGAATAATATGCTACGTGTTTTGTGATATCCGGAGCAAAATAGGCCACGCAAGCACTGTGCATATTGCAAAAGTATATGAAAATAATGTTTTAAATGAAATATATGGAGGTAATGAACAGTATTCAAACTCAAAAGTCCATAAAAATACAAAATAGGAGCAGAGCAAAGACGGACCTCCAAACATCAGAGGTGGGATCAGGTGCCATGGAGGAGTAGGCATCCCCTGCCGAGCGGTCACACCCGCCGTGTGCTCCTTGTCATGATAGGGAAATAACGGAAAAATCCGTCGACAATTCAGTGTGTAAATAATGGCCTAACAATTAGAATGAAAAACGTCAGTCAGCATTTGACTCAATGATAAATTGTATTTGCTGACAAGGTCATTGTATCGACCATATAACTTACGAAATGATGACTTCAAACGGGACAGCTGAAATTAAATGTAAATCATACATGGTACCAGTTTTGATGCGCCAGATGCACATTTCGACAAATTATGTTTCCAAACTGATTCTCGTGCCAACAAGTTGGAAATCCAAAGTATTTAAATAAAAAGACTTTGAAGAGCTGAAAAAAGGTGCCAAAGACTGGAACAAATACCTCAAAGGATCAGAGCTATGCATGAGGGAGATAATCCTTAATTTTGAAATAAATTTCTCAATTTTACCATAGCAATTAAACATACTCGTATATCCGTATTTTTAAGCTAGAACCGACGTATTAGCTACTGGGCTGTAGAGACCCTTGGGGACTTACAGTCCACAAGCAGAGGCCTCGACCCAGGGGTCATAAATACCTTTTTAACTTTGACAAGTAAAGTGCTCAAGAAAATACGATAGGGAATCAGATATGAATTCAGAAATATACACGTTTGATCTGAGGTTTTCATTTCTTCATAATAACAGAAATATAATTCGAAATACTTATCTTATAAGGAAGCCGTGCACTTTAATCATTAAAATGTAAATTTGCTGCAAAATGTCGAGATAAGTGAGGGTTATTGTTAAGTTGCTTTTAAATTTAGACTTAAATGTAAACACTGGTGATGATATTCAAATAAATTAATAAATATCATTCCATATTCGTATTCTATATAATACAAGTATTAAAATTCATATATCTATCAGAAACAAAACCGATACAGCAAGGATATATAATTATGAATAAGATTCATTCCAAATTTCTACCACATTGCGTGAACATTTAACATTTTATAAATTGAAGTTAAATGTCAATTCCATTCCCGTACAATAATCATACTGCTTATGCGACCAGGTTCCCTTAGGGTAGCAGAATTTACATTGAATATTATTCTGTTAAATATTAAAATACATCTGTTGCATATCAATGAAGCTCCATTAAGGACACAAAATACGTTTTGGTCTATTTTTCTTCATAGAAAGGACATGGTATCAATTTGATACAAATTATAGCTTGAAGATGATAAATTTAAATGTGACAAAGTCAGTAACTATACTTCTTAAGAGGCCTTTTGACGGTAACTTGTCATAATCGAAATCAACTACTTTCCTCTCAATATTTTAAAGATATATGGCATCGTCAGGGCTTATAATGACATTGGATTCCTATGTCTTTTGTTCCCATCTCTTAATTCAACGATTCATATTTAATGGGATATCTTGTCATATTTGCAACATTTTCTGAGAATTTTATTAGGAAACCTTTCATATGTCAACCACACTCTAATGGTATCAAGATGAGTCAGAGTATATACAAGTAAACAAACTCTAGATCTCCCCTTTTTGTTAAAATGGAAAAGGCGGCTTCCTTACAATTGCGGAGTGTATTGTGACAAAACCCTTTTGTTTTGAAATGATAACATGCAAAGTAAAGAGTGTATTGATATCTTATAAAAACATGAATGCAGAGCATGAATTATACTTTCTAGGCAATAGATTGCTATGCGTTGTATTTTCCACATAATTCCACATCATTTCTTTTTGTTTTCCTCTCTTGGATCTGCTTAGCACTGTTCTCAAGTTCATCTAAGAAAATCAAAACTCTTTCCTTTGATTTAAATTGTCAATACATTTTATCAAGGGAATCAAACTGTGTATAACTTTCTTGATATCGAAGAAACAAGAATATTTAAATAACCGATATAAAATTTGTATGAACATTCTTACTTGAAAGACTGTTAAGTGAAACACTTTTTGTCAACTTTATAACATATAATGGTTTCCAGGGGTATAACTCTCAGGCAACAACAATTAAGCGGAACACTTAATGATTGGCATTAAAAATATACAATTGCTAAAATCCTGACAAAAGAAACCTTTAAAACTAATCCTTTTGCTACCACATTGCAGGAAAAAAGAACCTTGTTGAACTGCATGAATCAAGTTTATGACATGTTTAAACCTCTAGTGTATCCAGCTAACAAGTGACAAATCAATGTGAATAAAATATTCCCATTTTGATGTTTACCTCAATACAATCAATCTAGTAATTAGTCAGCCGTAATGATTTCCACTAGAATATGTATATATAATCATCCCTAGTGTGTTGCTTATGTCTTTTGTTCCAATAATTACTTTTTGTACTTTAGTACTTCAAAATTAAATAAAATTAAAAACTTTTATGTGGATATAAAGTAATTGATGTGAAGAAGCACGTTGTTGTTAATTACGTGTCATTATGACGGATGATTACAATATACTTCAAAGAGTTAATCATGCTACATGCACGAAATAATATTTTTCCCTGATATCCTTGGCAAAATAAGAGAATATAATACTCTTTAATTTAGAACACTTGAAATTGAAAATCATTACAAACTATTGTCGTAACCCTGCTATTAATTAAAAGGAGAACAAAACCCCAAAGGGTAAATCCAGAAATTAAATGAAGCATTAAGTTTTTGTTTTGTTTTTTGTTTTTTTCAAAACAAGTCACAACCGTAAAACTCAGAACATGAGCAACAGGAATAAATATTAAATTGGTTAATTGTTCATCGTAAAAATACACTTCGTGGTTAAAATCGCTACAAAACAACACGCTTCAAAATTAAATCAATTCTAATTAGAAATATAGCACGCTATTGATTTGCCAAGTAAACATACTCAAAATGTTTTGAGAACTAATGAGATTGAGGAGAGATTAAAGAGACAATATCTGCGAGAAGTACCATAATGTCAGTACAGCTCTAGAGCACAATAACCACTATTTAATTTCAAACGCTGGATCTTACTCTGGCATCGGGATATTGTTCTAAAGTTTTATGTACTTTGAAATATTAATGTGATCAAGTGTAATCCATACTAAGAACTGTCGTCTGCTGATTTGTTTGCTTAATTTCTGGGAGATATCATGTACGTGTTCCTCGCAGAAATTGGAATGCTTCTCCTGGTTTTCTTTGAGCATGGGATTTCTGTGCCAAACACAATAGGCAAGTTGATATTTGACTTTTACGGCTTATTCTTGGAATCTTCGATGTATAAGCGTAGAATATAATGATGCTCTGTAGAATCAAGTGATCTATTGATTTTTCCTTTGAATGAGATTACATTTGTCATGAAATAGTCAACATATTATCCAGAATACTGACGAATTAGTTTTAATGTAAATATCACACTTTGCTTTGATAAATTCATTAGAAAATTGCATTGCAGACTGGTATATCATTTATGTTAGATTAAAAAAAAATACTTTTAATATTTTACTTGCTCTTCAAAAAAGAATAACCTGGTTGTTAATAGTAGTCATTGAAATTAATACTTCTCTGCTGATAAAAAAAAGAGAGTCCAACCAGACTGTTTTTGCCTCAATTCATACTGTTTACAGAGACCTACAGAATTCTACCCTATGGCTAATATTCTTTTACTTGTACATTTTTGGATCAAAATAGATTTTTAAAAAATGGTGAAAAAGAGCAGCAAAGGTTCACTCTTTGCATAAAAATGAACTGTTATATTTTTAAATCAACTGTCACTCAAATTTCAAACGTTTTCATGCAGAGGCAACAACTTGCATTTTAACTTACAATAACCATTCTGTTTAGCATCCCAGTACATGATAGTGTGCTATGTAGTTAAATCGATTAAAAACATCAAGAAAACAGACAGCAATAATTTTAGAATATCAATGTGGTAAAAAATAGAAATAAATATCAAATAATATTTTTGTTATAAAATTGGCAAGGATATCATTATGTTCATTCTAAATGTGCCATATTGATCATTTTTAGAGAGATTAAAGGCACCGTAAAATGCAATAGAATATCTTTCTTTGCCTAGAATACCAACATACAGATATTTATCTTAAATACAGAATAAAAAAGAAGGGATCACACCTCATTCTTGATTGCATGTTGAAGTTTTCTATGCATTTTGACTGTGTCAGAGCAATTTCAGCAAAATCAGATTGATTTGGTTGTGACCCCCAGAAAAGAGAACCCGTCTAAGTGAGCAGTGTATGGTGTTGATCTGACATATACATTTAATAGAAAGGTTATTGCAATTATACAATAGAAGTTGTTACTAAATTTGTGTATGCAAATAAGTTCTTGCCAGAAAATCATTTCAAATTTGCATCTCTGCCAAAGAAAACAAATGTTACTAAATTAGAATAAGAAGGACACGTACCGTTTAATGCCAGTCTTTTTTTTAAGCGAAGACACGAGTTAAGTTACTTTGAAATTCAGTGACTCCACCGCTGTATCATTGGATCAGAAAACACGTTATTTTCACTGCAAAGGCGTGGGTAAAAACAGGATGTAATTAATTTGCAATCACTATCTCTGACCTGAATTAATTTTTTCCGGGTAAATAAATATTTCTTTTGCAGATAAATCAACTATGAATTTGGAATTTGTTTTCATAAACATCAATCACTTTTCAGTTGTGAAACAGATATTTTCTCTGAAATTTTGTTTCGATTAAAACGGCATTGAAAAATTCTATACAATAGGTTGTCTATTAGAAGTTGGCCTCTTACTTAACTTTATTAAATCAATATAATCTTTGATGATAATATAATTAAATAATTTTTTTGCTCCAACAAATGTTTATTTCAAGATATGTATTTTCAACAGCTTATGATTGATGATTGATTTTTTTTTTTTTTAGCAATTTATGCTAGAGAAAAATAATCCATTTTTGTTATGAATATCAATATTTACCTTACCTCATTAATACTAAAAACATCTTCTTTTTTTTAGGTATAATCAATAGCGGATGTTCCCACCAGCAGATGGACAATGACAGTTTGAGGTCTTCCACACTAGAACTGAACAACAGCACTATAAACATAATATGGGCTCAAGCAGATTTCTCAGAAATGTACCAAGTTCTTCAAAAAGGTGAACAAATGCTGACGAATAAATAAAAAAAAAACGGATAAAGTATTTAACAATTGCTAAGCATTCATAAATATAAAAATCCAATTCTGTATCTTATATAGAAAAAGGTCAAAAACTATGACAAAGACACTGTTCCTTTTCTCCCCTTCACATTTGCCATGTGAAAGGAATGTTGCTTTCCTCATCGAGAGACCATTTTAATCATTGCGCTATAACGCAGAAGGCTAAAATCATGCAAGAACAATATTTCATTTAACCTACAATGTAACTTTTATTAAACTGATTTGAATATTGATAAGGGTACAATTTTAAATGCATCATTCATCAATATGAAAATTTACAGGTATCAAAACTTTTAATCCCGTGTATTTGGTTTAGAAAAAGCGAAAGGCCAAAATTGTTTGTTGAGCCGTTCCTAGGATAAAGTTTGTACGGTATGCAGTTCTTTTGATTATGCATACGGAAATAACCAATCTTTTTTAAACTTTTTTGAGCAATGTGCAACTTCAAACCTTCATCGGTATATTTGACTTCTCTGTATGAGTAAAAAAAAATTCTCGAATGGAACGAAACACATCAACCATTCAATTAATCAATCAATAATTTAATTCTTATCGTAACACGTAATATTATTGGACAAAAAATTTACTATATATTGTATAAATTGGGTTGCCTACGTCACAATGATTTGCGACAAAAACGTATCGATCCACCTGACGTTAAATTCAAATTTTGTACAATTTGAAGTCATTTTTTATGGGCAATCATCTCTTTTCTAACACTAAATGAATGAAAATTTAATTATAAGGAATGAATTTAATAGCTACCCAATTTATACGGTATAAAGTGGGTTGGAACAGTTTATGTTTTTTTTTACAAACCGCTTCGCGGTTTATAAAGCGTTTTGACTGGTTATTAAATTTATTGTAAATTCTATTAAATTCTGTTAAATTCATTCCTTAAATCAATGAATCAGTCAAATTCACAATGAGTTTAGAGAAGGAATGGCGAACATCACTCTTAATTGTCTGTAAACTGCCTCAACCCACTTTAAACCGTATAAATTGAGTAGCTATTAAATTCATTCCTTAAATCAATGAACCAGTCAAATCGATTCTGGTTAGAGTACTGAAAATTTCTTAAAGTTGTACATTTTACATATTAGGTACTTGCTAATAATTCTTTTTTTAAAGTTCGTTTTTACTACAGGTAGTATGGTTTTTGTTAACAAGAATATTTCATGTTTTAGTCACAGAATTGAAAAAGAACAGCGCCGATCTTGTTTATGTCAATTCAACCAATCATCGAATCATATTGACAATTTCATACTTGAACACCACGCCCACTCTGCACCTAAATGACGTAGACCAAGAGAGTGTGGAAGACCTCGTGGCGCCAGACAAGTATTCCTATTGCCACGAAGTGAAACCAGCGCTACACAGTGGACAAACAGAAGCATGTTTATCAATTAAATTTGGAGAAAACTATTTTGATGAAGAAACCATAACAGTTATGGTTGCTCGAATTTTGACGCATCTGCATTGGAAATCCATGATAACATTTTTTGAAAATGCGACTGGTAATCAAAATAAAGCTATGAATTTCATGCGTATTAGAGTGTAAATGTTGACTTTATTAATTTTGATAAGACAATGACTTTGTTGCATTCAAAAGTTTTTGGGTATATCTAGTCTCAAAACGTTTAAGGTATTGAGATGAAGGTAAAATTAAATATCTTATCTCTAATTTCAGCACACAATGTAGGTAGAATCCTGAACAGAGTAAATGAGATCGGTCTGAATCACAGGACATATAATGTTGACAGTTTAAGGAACGCAGAGGAAATTCGGAGCGTACTTGATTTAATTCACAATGAGTTTACAGAAGGAATGGCGAACATCACTCTTGTCTGTAATTTGAACTGTACTCGTCGTATACTGAATGAGGTAATAAATTATTAATTTGATGAAGTGTTTATGCTGAATGATCCATCTAACATATTGTCAGTTAATGATACCAGAGATAAAGACATAAAGAAATGATCATGAACCTGAAATTTCATTTCGTGCCAAATGTTGAATCAACATGTTGGCTATCGTATACATGTTACAACTTAAAAAAAAGCATGTAATTATCTTTATTTACACATATATGGTGATCTCCTTAGTGATGAGCCTTGAACTAAAAATGTAGTGTATATCTAAATTATGAATGAAGTCAGTAACCTCTTATTTCCCCAGTGTTACAACTATCAATCAATATACTGGGTTTTGAAACATAAATGAGAGAAAATTTTAAAATCAATCTGATCTTGAACAATTAAATTGGTTAAGATGATAGTGCACAAAAATCAAATAATAAAAAAAAGTTTGATAACACATGATGTAAAGGGTTTGTATATCAAGGATCCGATAATAAAACCTTATGTTTGATTTGTTGTAAGTAATAATGGAAATGTACTCTTCCTTTTCACAACAGATACTATGCAAAAAATGCGTCTAAGTATTAAAAATTAATAATGCCTCATAATTTGTACAAACACACTTGTATTTTTTCATTCGTACAAAGAAAAAAAATGGCAGTCATGCAGTGTCAATTTTAATTTTTTTTTCTTCATGTTTTACTTGCAAACGTGTTTATTTTAAAGGCAAATAAGTATGATACTCTGCCAGTTAATTTTCGACGCACGGCACTTCGAGATCACACTTTTTGGTTTGTGATTACGGAGCTTCCAAATGATTTGACTGACCTAACGAATGCTTCAAGCGTGCTTGACAATGTATGTGTGTTAAATCTCAACGTCACTTCTTCAGAAACCGTAATGGTAAGTTTTGAGCATATTTTCCCAGTAATTTAACTAAATATACATGTAGATTTCAAACACTATCTTGTTAGAGATGAGTGTTAACTATGGTGCTAACAAAAATCTGTCCAATGAAAGACCTCATCAATTCAGTTTTGATTACTAGTCAAAACAGAAAACTGGCGGGTTAGGCCGGTCAACAGGGAATGCTTAATTCTCTAAGACAGCTGATCCGAACTCTGTTGTTTCCCAGGGGTTCGTTTTTTTCTGCTGTTTTGTATTTTAACAGGATTTATGAGATTGATTGCTTTTCGTTATCTTCACTCTTTTTCATGGTTAGAAGGAGAATCTGCAGAAGAAGAATGAATTTTTGAAGATCTTGATACTCGGGTTCTAAAGTTTGTTGAATATATATTGATTTTAGATCTTAATGAAAGCGTTCCGTAAATTTCAAGGTTGTTACAGTCTTCAGGTTAATGAATGTCTAAATCAAATATTGATAATTGAAGCCCATCGTATACTTCAGCACTTTAATGACATCAGATCTATTGCTTATTAATCAAATTGTATAGTGTGATCAAAAACGAAGCAGTAATACAACTACGCAGTACAATTAAGGTGCGCAATGGAAATAGTGGTGTTTTTTGTGATAAAAAATACATTCTTTATCAGAATGGCGATTTTTTACTGCTTTACTATTATCGGAAAAATGTAATATGCTTAAGATCGGAGAAGATTTTTTTAATTTAGTCCTATATTCGGCATTTAAGACAATTGAACACTGAGTTTCTTTATCGTTCTAATGCCTACTGTGACAAGTGACCTCGGTTTTTAAGGTCTCATCCGAAAGACCAGTGACTTTCACTACTAGTGCCGGGCGCTCGGTGAAGGAACAGTCACTATCTATGTATGAGGCGGCAAGGCGAACGAGAATCGAACCTTGGCCGCCCGGTCATGAAGCAAGTGCCCTACCGCTAGGTTACTGTGATCGGTAAAAATAGTACAGTTTAGTGGAAGAAGCTTTGCAATGATATTTTTATTCCTCAAAATTTCACAATTAATTCTCTGCCCCAGAAAATTTATGTTTACAAACACAGTGTAATCCTAGCAATTCAGAGTATTTCAATGTTTTGATGAGAAGAAAAAGATAAAACAATCAACCACTTTTTTGAACGACTTTTAGGATGCCAATGGATTCATTGATAAGCAGACAATGTTTCATCAACTCGAGAACATGACCGAGCTTGTAAAAATAACTGGTTCTACCAACGCAGTATTGGCACTAAAAGTAAGTTTTTTTTTTCATTCATTTTATTTGATAGACCTCATCGTCTTTCCAAACTTAGAAAAATAAATGTTATAGAAGAGTTTGAATAGCGCTAAGCCCAATGTATGGAGTTTCTAACACTACTTCTAGGTCATGATTTTCTTCATTTTAGAACTACAGCCAGAGTATATTTAGTCCGAAATCTTGCCGAACATATCCGGTATCAACACTGATGTGGAAGGAATATGCAGGAAACGGCACGCCAGTACTGGTTAGAGAATTTGAAAACGTTGGAGAAGTAGAAATCAATGGGAAATTGAGTTTTCATTCAAAAATTTTTCCGAACGTCGACTTTGGATTCAACATGCGAAATTTGCTTGTTACAACGACATGGGTAATGTTTTTAGTATTCTGTATGATTTCATTAAAAAAGTGTTCATATTATTTGATTTATTTGCTACGGAAGCGTATTATTGCCATTTTGACACTTTTTATTTTTTAATTTCTACACATTAATGTGTAAAATTTACACTTTAATGTGAAAAATTTACACTTCAATCTTACACTTTAATGTGTAAATTTTACACTTTAATCTGTAAAATTTACACTTTAATCTGTAAATTTTACACTTTAATCTGTAAATTTTACACTTTAATCTGTAAAATTTACACTTTATTCTGTAAAATTTACACTTTAATCTGTAAATTTTACACTTTAATCTGTAAAGTTTACACAATAATCTGTAAAATTTACACTTTAATGTGTAAAATCTATTATCATGATGTAAAATATAACAGTTAAAATTACGGTCATTTTAGAACGTAACAATAAAGGAAACATCATTGAATCAAAGGATATTAATTTCTATGCTGTTCCAAAATTAATATAAACTCATATACTTTAATTATTTATGCATGTTTATACTTTAATAATTAATATTTTAATTGTTTATTTAAAAATTCTCAATTTAATAAGTAATTCAATTGTGCCCGTAATACATGTAGAATGTAATTTGATTAATACTATCAATAATTGAACTTCTGAGCGCATCAAATGAATTTGCGTTTAATGATATCAATATTATATTTATTGAGAAGATATAAATGTGTTTGATTTGCTCTTCACATCCACTAAATTCATAATTCTCTTAAATATTCTATGAAAGTTTCATATTAGTCATACATTAAGATGAATGAAGTTGCAAAATTGATTATGTAAATTAGACAGATAAAAAGTGTAAATTTTACAGACTAAAGTGTAAAATTTACACATTAAAGTGTAAAATTTACAGATTAAACTGTACATTTTACAGATTAAAGTGTAAATTTTACACATTAAAGTGTAAAATTTACACATTAAAGTGTAAAATTAACAGATTAATGTGTAAAATTTACAGATCAAAGTGTAAATTTTACACATTAAAGTGTAAATTTTACACATTTAACTGTAAAATTTACAGATTAAAATGTGGAAAATGAAAAATAAAAAAGTGTCCAAGTGGCACTAATACGCTTCCGTAAATTGCCTACGTGTTTCAATAGACGTTCCAGATCCGCATTTGGGATCCCGCAGGTGCGCATCCCAAATACAAATATTGTTTTATATATTTCTTTCGCTAATAACGGAGAAACTAAAAGGTATATAGTTTACGTACAGAAGATTCCAATAGCAGAATTTGTTTAAGATCACAATAGCAAAAATTTACCTATATCATCTGATTCAAGCAAAATAAAAAAAAAATCACAACAGTATTGTTATGCTAAAATATCATTTAAATCATCTTTTTACTCTATAGTGGCCGCCATTTACAGAAAGAATCCAAAAAGAAGGCAAAACCGTGGACTATGTAGGTTTTTGTGCTGATTTGTTAGATGAACTTGCCAATGAATTAAATTTTACGTATGTATATTATTCATTTTTATGCATATGTCACAAAGATTTTCTGGAAAATTATGCTTATAGTAATCTATCATTCATTGTTTACTTTTGAGGCTTGCTCATTTATCGGACGTTTATCTAATATAGATAATACCAATAAAATAAAGATTCTGCACCATTTTATTAAGAGAAAGAAGTAGATGGCGTAAAGAAAGCACAAATCTTCGTAAAACTGCATTTTCTTTGTATTATATTTAGATTACATCGGATCAAAAAATTAAGTATAAAAAACCCGAAAAATTCGATTGATTGAATCTACTGACCTGTTGTAGAGTCAAGTACAATTGTTTTTGTACAAAAACTGGAAACATGATTTCAATATAGAAACAATTTCCTATTTTAAATACTTACGTGAAATATATGGAGATAACGATCAGTATTCAAGCTCAGAAGTCTATTCAAACAATACAAATTAGGAGCAGAGCAAACACAGACCTCTAAAACATCAGAGGTGGGATCATGGAGGAGTCAGCATCCCCTGCCGACGGCCACATCCTCCTTGTGCTCCTTGTCATAATCTAGAAATAACGGGAAAATGTAAGAATTCTCCCGCAGATGTAACTGTCATTTCTTCTTTGCTCCATAGTAGATCTCTCATTTAAAATCATTTTCAAATGTTTTGATTTTTTTGCGGACAAACGAACACCGGAAAAGACAAACAGGCAGAACTTTGTTTTCAAAAAGACAGGTGAATGTAAAAAAAAATTGATCGTCATTCAGCTTAATTTTTACTTTTGACATGCATGCATTCAGTACATGTAAATGTCGATAATCATAAATGTTCTGTTTTTAGAGATGTTAACTTGTCAAAAGAACCCCTTTTCCATCTTGACGAGTATATTTAATTACCGGGGTATCAGATTTATAGTAACAGAAATCAATTTAAAGGAGAGTTGAAAATATGCAATATTTTTACCGAGTGCCATCATTAAATAGTGATAAGTATACATGTATACGTAAACAGTGAAAATTAAGACAACAATTGTGCAATCCATTTCAGTGTGAATTCCGATCATGTTCTTTTCTCCATTCCCATTTGCGTGATCGGGAGGTCGTGAGTTCGAATCTCGGCGCGACAGACCTAAGTCGATAAAAAATAGGTAGCAACTGTTCCTTCGCCATGCGCTCGGCACTTTGAAGTGAAAGTTGCGGGTCCTTCGGATGAGACCTTAAAAACCGAGGCCCCGTGTCACGGCAGGCGTTGGCACGATAAAGATCCCTCACTGCTCAAAGGCCCTGAGTGCCGAGTAAAGGTCAAAATTTGAAGCCCTTCACCGGTATATGGTGACGTCTCTATATGAGTGAAAAATTCTCGAATGGGACGTAAAACAATATACAATCAATCAATCATTCCCATTTGACTACATGTATTTCCTATTCTCCATGTGTGTTACTCTATTCCAACACTTTGTCTATTCCAATACATTTGTCTCCCATGCATTTTGAACTAGACAGGTTTCTCTGTATATACTGTTTACATTCAGGTACACCTACACTGAACCTCCAGATAACGAATTCGGACGAATCTATCCGAACAGAACGTGGAGTGGAATGATTGGTCAGCTTGAAAGAAGAGTAAGTCAAAAAAGGATCAATACCCGTACAAGTGTAATTAAAAGTACGAGTATTCCTTTTATAGGAATGATCGGCATAGGATGATAAAGCCAGCATTATGAAATTCTTGGAATAAGTTTTTAGACATTTCTTTTCATTTTAATTGACTTGGAAAAATATTTTTTCAAAGAGTATAGATCTTTATATATTTAATTTCACATTATTTCTCAAATGAGTATGGCGTATAAAGAATAGAGCTATAAAAATGCTTTTCTTTACGTACCAAATTTAAATTGAAGAACAAACATATTTTAGCTGGTCAATATTGTTATATAGAGTAGTACATTGTATGACAGCTTTATGTCTTGCCTTTAAAAAATATTTTGTAACTGGAAAGACGTAATGTTGACATTTTTGTGGAATGGGATGAGAGACATGAAATCAAATGGGCTTAACCTTTGTAGAGAAAAATAACTCTTCGGATAAATTAACTATCAAACTTAATTATAAAATTGCAAGGAAATAGACTTTAGTCAATTTTGTAAAATTTTCTTATGAACAGGATAAGTAGTTATGTTCAGAAATATTCCTAGCAAAGTCAGGGCGAAGAAAATAGCTTAAACAACCTTGTACATAATTTGCAGAACGAATGTTTCCCGCTATACTCCAAACGAATTGTGAGCCGTTTGCAAAAAACAATCGATATATTCTATAATTAGAGATAGCGTCATGATTAAATGTTATGTGATAGCTATGAGATGTGATGTGTCAATCCCTTTTTTTTTAAATATTCAATACGGTAAAATTCAAAATTCATCTGTCGCCCGCGTTTCGCAGTGGATAGAGCGTTCGTTCTAGAGTCGCGGAGTAAGGAGTTGATCCTTACGTCGCGGGTTCGAATCCCACTGTGAGACGTTGAGACCGGTCCTTCGGATGAGACCATATAAACCGAGGTCCCGTGTCGCAGTAGATGCTGGCACGAAAAAGATCCCTCACTTCTCAATGGCCGTGAGTGCCGAGTATGGGTCAAAATTTGTAGCTCTCCACCGGCAAGTGGTAACGTCTCCATATGAGTGAAAAATTCTCGAGAGGGACGTTAAACAGTAAACAAACAAGCCAGCAAATCAAAATACATCTAAACTGAAATCGATGAGATTTGAAACTTCTTTAAAATGCTGAAAATGCTGAAAGTCCACAATGCCATAAATAGACAGAATAGGATAAGTCGCACTTTCTTAATTCGATTTGACTTGAATATTTTTGTTGCTATCCGAAACACTAATGAACGAATAAACTTCACCCCTTAGGGGACGTGTACTTCCAAATGAAATTCTTACTCAAGTAAAGAAAAATATAAATTTATTCACCATGTAACTGTATAAACGTTTGCGTTTCAAGGTAAATCCACAGAAATAATCCCCATTTGTACTTAACATGTTATGTCAGATTTAGATGATGCTGTCAGTGCATAGTAAAAAAGTAATTTGTGCAAGTAGTTATTTGTACGTAGATACTTAAATTTACCGGATGCCTCATATGGAATCAACTGTGATTGGCCGAAGCCGACCACAAAAACAATTATGTAACTGTGTAGGCGATGCATGGTTAAGGTACAACTCATCTTAAGTAGTACTACTTCATTTATTTACAGTGCTTTGACCTTGGACAGATAACACACAGATATATGATAAAGCATACAATTGATAACAACTTGTATCATTTTTTTTTTTGAAATAACGTGTATGTAGAAAAATAAAGATCTTTAAAATATCTTAGTGTCTTACACAATGAACAATGTAATAATCACCATGACAGTCAGTATTGTTCCGTTCAATTGTCGTTTTGTCGACAATTTCTTAATCAAAATAAATAAATTCGAAATTCTTCTATAAATAACTATTTTAAATTAAAGTTTTAAAGTCACAGGTTTAATCATAGCACATGTAAATCCAAGTTGTGGCCAAGATTGCATTATAGTAAATTGAAGTTTTTAAAGTGAAAAAGGTAGTTATTCAATGTTTTCAAAGTTATCTCCATTATTAACTACAGATTTCGTAATATCAGAGTATTTTGTTGTAGTTAATTTTAGTTTGCCATGGTTAGCTCTTATTAACTATAGTATTTTTGATAAGATTGTACGTGAACGCAATATGCTATTTTTCATCTCCTGTTTACTGCCTGTTTAAAGACCAAGGACAAGGCTCTTAAAAAATCGAGTCAACCATTGTCATGCAATGCATGTTAATCAGATATTCTATATCCAACCTAAAGCTTCATGTTTAATTTACTATCTGGGTGCAAAAGATCATAAAACGGGCACATTCAAATTTTGGAGTCCTTTTGTCAGAGATAAAGGTCAGGATTATTCATGTTATCATGCATTTGGTGATGAACTTCCTAATATAATTTTGTATAGAATTTATATATTTATTAAATAGTGTAGTTAGAACAAAATATCTATTGATTAGTGTCTCTTAAACAAAGGTCAAAACAAATGGTCAAATGTCAGGACTAATGATTAGTTTATTACATGTCAAAGGACTCATGATAAATTTATACATGTCAAAGGTCGAGACTAATGATAAGTTCATTACATGTCAAAGGTCAGGACTAATGATAAGTTTATTACATGTCAAAGGTCAGGACTAATGATAACTTTATTACATGTGAAAGGTCGGGACTGATGATAACTTTATTACATGTCAAAGGTCAGGACTAATTACAAGTTTATTAAATGTCAAAGGTCAGGACTAATGATAAGTTTATTACATGTCAAAGGTCAGGACTAATGATAAGTTTATTACATTTAAAGGTCGGGACTAATGATAAGTTTATTACATGTCAAAGGTCAGTACTAATGATAAATTATTACTTGTCAAAGGTCGGGACTAATGATCTGTTTATTACATGTCTATGCAATGATTCGATATAATTTTTTAACCCTTAGCATAAATGTGTTTTAAATTGAATATTCAGAGTTCATATTCACTACACAATAAAATAGTTTTGAAAGCAACTGAATGAAAAAAAAAAAACCAAAAAAATATTGCTTAAAGCACAGTTCTGAGCACTTTTACAATTTTTTAATTTTTTGAATTAGTTCTCTTGTTTTCACATTTTCAAGTGATTGTAATTTAGAAACAAAAACTCTTCCATTAGAATTAAAGTACACAAAATATGTTATTTTATAGTTGCCGAAACCATGAAAAGTTATTAATCAAGATATTGTTTAAAAAATACAAAAATGTTTCCATATATTTTACACAAGTTCTCAGTCATCTTTCTTGAAAAATTGCTTTTTACTCTCACGTTTTTAATATTTTTAGGAGGTAGATTTAATGGTTGCAGGAGCATCTATACAAGGTTCTAGGGAGAATGTTATGGATTTCACACATCCGTTTTATTACGACACAACCACGATTTTGATCAAACGACCAGATCCAGATGAAAACAAGATGTTTACTTTGGCAAAGCCTTTTAAAATAGAAGTAATTATATGCATATTCTTTGTACTTCCGGTGTCTGCATTCTTATTGTTTATTATTGAGAAGTTATCGCCGTATTACAAGATTCATGGTCCGGAGGGAAGGCAAAACTACCAGACCTCTTTTTGGTACATGTTTGGAGCTCTACTAACTCAAGGTTTGTTGGAATCCAATTCTTCAGATATATGTCATGAACAAGTATAATTTTTAAAGAAGTAAAAAAGAATGAAAATTTTAATACGTACTGGTATTAAGATACATTTAGTTGTCAATACAACAAACAGTTTCATTTTAAGGGTACTCAACGCAAACAAAAATTTGATGCCTGGAATGATATATATATTTTTGACTGATTTTGATTTGAAATGACGTAAATAACAAATCCCTAAAATATAAAGACATCGTAGGTTTTCTTTGGTACATGTACTTAGATACTAGACTTTGTGTCGCTCTCTATATAATTCTATACAAAATTTTGCACAACTTTTTCATCTTATGACAAAATCTTATAAAATTCCTGGTAATCATATTAATCAGGTTACCAATTTAAATATAAATCTATGAGAAATATGGCTGATTTCTGAAAAAAAAAGTTTGTTTGTGTTATTTATCCTTAATATAACATACACAGGAGGAGAGAGCCTGCCTAATTCACAGAGTGGTCGGACAATGATTACTTTTTTCTGGTTATTTTCCATCATCATGGTGGCAACGTACAGTGGAAATCTAATTGCTTTCCTAACAGTCACCATAGACAAACCTCCATTTAATTCCCTAGAAGAACTGGTTGAGCAAGATGAATATAAATGGGGAATTTTATCAGGAACATATTTTGTGACATGGTTCCAGGTATTCTTTCCATTCTTGCGTTAAAATTTTTAAATCTGAGTCATACTAGCTGTACATTTTATTTAAGGTAGACATATACTAAAGCCATCATCTATATATCCTCCATTCATTAGGTTTTCAATACAATTTTGCATTTTGTGCAATTAAAAAAAGATAAATTATACACTCAAAGATTGTTAAAATACAAAACTCTTGATATGGACAAGTAGCATTTTGAATGAACTGATATGTGTGATGAAATCTAAGGAAAAGAAACAGTAATCGAGCTCGGAAGTCCATGGGACTTTATGGATAGGGAGTAGAGCAAACAGGGACCTTTAAAATATCAGAGGTGGGTTACGGTGTCATGGATGAATAAACATCCCCTGTCGACAAGTCACACTCGCCGTGTGTTTCTTGTCATGATTTGGCAAACGGAAAAATCCGTAGAAAAATTCAGTGTTAAAATAATTGCCTAACAATTTGAATGAAAAATGACAGTCATTCGACTTAACGATTGATTGCATTTGTTAAAATTCCCATCATCCTTTTTACACATAGGCATTACAATAATAGCTCGTCAAGTTTTATAGTAAAAGCAAAGTCCAATTAGTCCTTTCACCATGACTGCAGTACTGTTCTTTCGCAGGACAAATTAATTAAGTTTGATGAAGTTTTAGTTTGCAGATAACAAAATGCCGTTTATGAACAATTGCTATACAGTCATATTAACCACACTTTATGAATTTGCCATACAAAGGAACAAACCGCAGTCATCGCGAGTCTTTTATGCAAGGATACCCACCTTCCTCCAATTTGGTATCAGCTCTTTTAACTTTAATATTTCTTTTGTCCTTAAATTGCAATTTTGGTCTAGAATGATGTTGAGGACAAAATTTATATTTGAATTTAAAATTACATCTCTTGTCACAGAGACAATACAAGATGCAAGACTTGTATATTTACCTTACCTATATTTTTTGTAACCCACCCATCCCCCTACTTGAAAAACCGGGTTGTAAAGTGATGGAGGGCCCGTCCGTCCATGGTCAATCCGTTACGCTTTGGGTTCCCCTCTCTTTTCCGCAACTCCACCTATTACACTGAATAAAATTTAATAAGACTTTCACATACGCAGGTGAGTTAAGGCTAGGTATAGTCATTTCTATGCAAATAATCTAATTAAAATGTCTAAGGACTATATTTATTATACAGAGAAAGTTAAAACATACTTGGTAGCCACGACATGAGATAGCCAGTACACATTATGACGTCATACTATAACGTCATTGTTCTTTACTACACAAGATTATAATGGATATCAACAAAAATGCTTCGGCGCAAGGACATGCTCTATTTTATTTAACTGAAACAAGGTATATTTAGAATCAAAATATTCCAAAGTTTTCTGGTATTGCTGCTCAAATACCAACAGCTTGTTGTATAATTTCTATTTGTAAAGTTTAAGTTGAATATGGGTATAAATATACAGTCCGGTATAATTTTCCTCAATTCCGATCAAATGAGAAAATGCCTAGGATTTGTGTAGCAGTTAAATTAATCTATAGAATATTTTTCTTAGCATTATACAATTTTTATGTAAAAATAAATAGGGTAATCCCTTGCGCCAAAGCTGTTTTGTTGATGTGTTTTATTACCTCCAGTAGGTAAGATCAGTGACGTCATTATATGACGTCATAATGTGTACTGGCTATAACATATCGTGGGTACTAAGTTTGCATAGGAAAATAAATCAACACTTTCTTTGAATAATAAATATACCTTTTATGATTTTTCACTAGCTCATTTGCATAGAAACGCCTATACCTAGCCTTACCTCACATGTATAATCTTTATAACATAATGTCATTGTTACCTCCTAGTTTTGATTAGACACACATCTGGGTTTTCCCACAGCAAAACATGAACACTGTCATTTACTCTTATAATATTGGAGATATCCATCTCTTACCCGCAACTCCTCTTATATCACTGTATAAAATTTAATGAGAATTTCACAATTTTTTTAATAATGTCATTGTGCAAATGTCATTGTGCAACTCAAATTTTACGTTTTGATCAGACACATATTAAAGGTTTTCCAATACATAGCAATACTTGGACACTGCCGTTTTTACTGTAATGTTGGTGTAACAATCTCTTATCCACAACCTCTTCTGTATCACGGAATAAAATTTAATTAGGCTTTTGCAGAAACTTTATTACGTAGTGTCATTGTGGCCCTAGTCTCCTGTTTACTTTAGATCAGACACATATTTGTTTTTTTACCATAGCAAACATGAATTTTGTCATAATAATCATATGGGAGCGGGGTTATCTCTTTGTGAGGTCATTGCTCACAGTTCCTCTAGTTAATGAAATATATGGAGATAACGAACAGTATTCAAGCTCAAAAGTCCATTAAACAATACAAAATAGGAGCAGAGCAAACACGGACCTCCAAACATCAGAGGTGGGATCAGGTGCCATGAAGGAGTGAGCATCCCCTGCCGACCGGTCACATCCGCCGTGTGCTCTTGTCATGATCGGGAAATAACGGAAAAATCCGTCGACAATTCAGTGTGTAAGTAATGGCCTAACAATTAGTATGAAAAACGTCAGTCAGCATTTGACTCAATGATAAATTGTATTTGCTGACAAGGTCATTGTATCGACCATAGAACTTACGAAATGATGACTTTAAACGAGACAGCTGATATTCTTGTTTCATCAACTTATTTGTCAATAATTTACCTCGTTTTAGAAATTGTACATACGTAGAGCATGCTCTTGCGTATCGAATCAACTGAGAGATATAAACTTGTTTAAAGAACTTCAGCAAGGGCTTTATTTCGAGTTAAATTCAGTCTTAAGTAAATTTCAAATGTAGTACATGTATAATGGAATACACTTTGATTGCAAATTAAAATCCTATATATATCCGATAAGGTTAAATTCTCACTTTTTAGCCAAAAAAATTCTTAAAAAGTGGGAGCAAATGCAAATATCAAATTTGCAGATAATATGAGATGGACCAACGAGAAAGAAAAAATTCTACATTTTACATGACTTTGAATGCAAGACAATACATCCATCTTGACAAGGTTACCACGGCAAATTGTTTGCAAGATGTCTAAAATTTTCTATTCAATTCTGCTAACATTTGAGGAAGGAGAAACTGATTCTAAACATGAGTAAATTAAAATGAGTCTAAAACTGATTACTGTAGATTCCTTATTTTACGTGAGTACTTAATATCGCGAAATAGCCCAAGGGCGTCAAATCGCGAGAACAATAATTCGCGAATGGGTCATTTATCTAGAGGATTTTCATACATTAAAGCACCATAAAAAATAAAAGCGAGTAATTTTATTTCGCGAGTGGTGCTTCTCGCGTACTTACGCGATAATTTATTCCTCGCGTACATATAGGAATCTACAGTATGGATTGAGCAGGGTTTGTCTGTGAACCTTTATCAGGGTGAATGGAGAATGCTGTGTTGCCAAAATCATTTCGAAAAGTTGAAAGTAATTATTAATCATTTGCAAATGAATTTTTCTACATGCAAATGTCTCATGAAATTGAATAAATTCTCATATTAGTTTGTATTTCTTAACATTTTTTAAATATGTTACGTTTATATTTGTTGTAGGAAACTCCTTTTGAAATTCTTCAAAAGGTATGGACTGGGATTAAAACATTCAATGAAACAGATCCAGATGTTTTACATCCTGATCCGAACGTTCATATTAATAAAATGTACAAAGAAAAGTATGTTTACATTGGTGATAAATCCTATATGGAGGTACGGAAGGCAAATAGATGTGAACTCGTGACGGCGACTGAAGAAATTCCGAATATGTCATACGGAGTTGGTCTTCCTAACAATTCTTTGTACACCAAAATGTTTTCTGATAAGTAAGAAATTAAGTACTTCTGAATGAATAAATGAATTTGAAAAGAATGTTATAACAAACAGTTGTATTTAAATAGAAGCGAAAATATTTTTAAAAATACATAATATAAAATTCTTTCAAAGAACACCTTCTTCAATATATACAGTAGTACAAATATATCCTAATACTTTTATTTTTTACGTTTCATACAATATTGCATATTCTTCTATTTAAACAGGATACTTTCCCTGCAAGAGGGTGGAATATTACAGACTTTCGAACAAAAACACTGGCCGTTGTATTTAAATAGAAGCGAAAATATTTTAAAAAATACATAATATAAAATTCTTTCAAAGAACACCTTCTTCAATATATACCGGTACAGTAGTACAAATATATCCTAATACTTTTATTTTTTACGTTTCATACAATATTGCATATTCTTCTATTTAAACAGGATACTTTCCCTGCAAGAGGGTGGAATATTACAGACTTTCAAACAAAAACACTGGCCCCGTGAAGAATTCTGTCATGGTTCTTTGGTGGCAGAAGCAAAAGAAATACGATTAATAGATGTTCAGGCAGCTTTTATCGTAGTTGGTGCTGGGCTAGCTCTCGGGACTATAGTGTTATTTTTGGAAAAAATTGTTAAACATTTATCACATAAATTTTGTGTGAAAAAAGACCACAATCCTTGTACGCATATAAGGACTGTTCCAACAATGGAGTTAGAACTGGTTGGACCTGATTTAAATGGAATATCTAGTGGAGTATATACAATTGATGAATGTGAGATAATTCCACATATTAATAATGGAGTGCATCAGACACACAGCTCAGATGGATACGGATAAGAAAATTAATTTGAAGTGCATAGTTAAATTTAATTTTTTTATTTCTGATTACGAAGAAAACTTTCTTGTTACCTAAATTATGAAAATATGTTTATGAAAACATTGCATAGTTAATCAACTTTAAAAAAATATATATATCTTAAAGTCAAATATTGCCATCAATATTTTCAATAACAGTTTATGTTAATTATAAGCATCCAAATTAACATAAAATGATTTTGATAAAAAGTGACGTTTCTCAGACAATTGTGTACTTTTGCTGTTGATCAAATATGATTAGATTAAATTATACGTATTAATACTGGATCAGGAGACTGCTTCCAAATTTTTCAATTATTAACTATTCTGTCTTGTCAGAAAATAAAGAGGCGCCAAAACATCAACACATGGTTTACGGCGGAATACACAAGGACAACATAACATACAAACGAACGTGATAGCACAAAGACAATTCCGGAATACTACATTCCTACTCCCTTAAGTTCATTTATGAAGATAAAATTTACTATATACTTGACTCAAGGAAAAAAAAACAGCTTAATACTGATCAATATTTAAATAATTTTCAAAATTCTAGCACATACTACATTTACACAGTTTGTTTAGCTTCAACCTAAATCATTCATAATGCATGTGATTTTTCACAAGATATGAATAGTTAAGACGATGACAAAGAATCGTTCCCCATAACCTACGCACAGCTTGTTTAAGGGTTACGTAGTCGTCCAGATATGCAGGTTTTTTAAGAAATGAGACGATCAATACGAGGGCTGTCTTCTGAGTTATTTCTCTACATATCCACTGTCCACTTGGAAAGCTTTTCGCAATAACTGCATCTCCTTTCATGAATGCTCGTCCTCTCGCATGTAAATCGTGATATTGCTTGAATTTTCTCTGACGGGTTCCTACTCGTTCTCGAATCTCTGGCTTGACGAATTCTAGCTTTGTCTGCAAATCCAGATTCATGAGTAATTCTGCTGGGGCAACACCTGACGTGGTCTGTGGCCTGGTTCGGTAGTTTGACAAAAACCTTTGCAATTTGGTCATCAGCGATCCAGAGCCTTTTTCCATTCTCTTCATCTCTTCCTTAAAAATTTTAATTGCAAGATCGGCCAAAGCATTGGAAGTTGGTTGGTGCGGTGAGGTCTTCACGTGATGAAAACCATTCTCTAATGTAAAAATGGCAAATTCGTGACTTGTGAAACAGGTCCCATTTTCTCCGACAAGTACATCAGGAATTCCATGCGTTGCAAATGCCTGTCTAAATTTTTTTTCAATTGTCAGCTCAGATGTAGAAGTAGATATTTTGTAGACCTAAATCCACTTGCTCTACACATCGATGATGGTCAAAAACATGGATCCCATAAAGGGTTCTGCATGATCTGCTTGTATTCTAAACCATGGAAGATCTGGCCATTCCCAGGGGTGTAACGGTGCCACTGCTGGCGAAGAGCTTTGCATCTGGCAATCTTCATATCTGAATACTTTCCTCTTAATGTCTTCATCTAGTCCCGGCCACCATAAGAAGCTCCTAGCTAGACTTTTCATTCGGATTATTCTAGGATGTCCCTCGTGTAATAGATCCAATAATTTTTCTCTTCTTAGTTCTGTAATCACCACAAAGAATACATTCTACATGTGTACTGAGTTCGTTTCGTCTGCTGAAGTAAAGATGAAATTTCTCATCACTTTTCTACTCTTTCCATCCATTCTGTTTGAAATAAATCACATGACAAAGGTGTGGATCCAACTGTGTCCATTTCTCACATTCTTCAGCGTGTACAGGTGTACCATTTAAGTGTTCGATGAGTAAAATGGTCTCACCTGCGAAGGGTACATCGACACACTCCTCGAGTGGTAGATGTCACATGCAGTCTAAAAATACCATTCTTCTTACCCTTCTTGTACAATATTTCATATTCATATCCTGCAAGGATTAACACCCATATCTGAATTCGAGCTGCGGTCATTGTTGTGAAAGCAGTTTAGAATAGTCCCTCTCGTGGTTTATGGTCTGTATATATGACAAATTTATGACCATAGAGATCGAGGTACTTTGGAAGTTTTTAATCTCCGAAAATAATTGCGAGTCCCTCTCTTTTCTAACTGAGAGTAGTTCTTTCAGCTAGAGCAAGTGTTCTTGACACATAAGCTCCTTGGTTTCTCCCATTCATCTGTGAAGTGTGACAACACATCTCCCAGTCAGTTCGTGAGGCATGACAGGACCTGACAAGCTTCTTGGTTGAATTAAAATAGACTAGTAGTGATGAAGATCTCAAAAGGTTTTCTGCCTCTTGCATAGTCTTTAACAGTTTAGAACCCTAAGATCATGGTACACCTAAAAGTTCATGTAATGGTGCTAGCACAGTTGACAAATTTTGTACGTAGCAACGTAGTTAAGCATTCCAAGGAAGGCATGCAGTTCTTCGGTGTTACTAGGTTCCGGTAAGTTCTTAATAGCTTACACTTTGTCTTCAGTTGACTGTCTTCCATGCTTGTTTATGCGGCGATGCCCAAGTTACGTAACTTCATCGGCCATGAACACACCCTTTTCTTTTTTCATTCGAACTCCAGTTGTTTCCAACTTCTCTAACACTTGTTCAAGATTCTGTAAATGCTCAGAACAGTTTTTCTCTGTCAAGAGCTGGTATGTCATTTAAGCGAACAATAATACTGGATATGCCTTGAAGCAAATTCTCAATAGTTTTCTGAAATATACCAGGAGTAGACGAGATTCCAAATGGTAGACGATTGTACGGAAAAGTCCTTTATGAGTGTTGATAGTGGTATATTTCTTGGAATCTTCATCTAACTCTAATTGCTGATAGGACTGGATCAGGTCGAGCTTGGAATACCGTTTTTTCCACCTCCTAATATAGCAAATATACTTGTCAAAATTTCTAAGTCCCCACTTTTTTTATTTAAAAAAAATTTTAAAACGATTACATCAATTTGAAGTGGCTTAAAATTCTGTCTACAATTTACAATGCTAACCTGACAAGGCCAAAAAATTGCAATAGAATGTGTGATTACTCTACGGTGACTTTTTTGTTGAAAAGCATGAAGTACGAGTTCCATTTGTTTTCCGGGTGAATTTTTCAATTTTTTTCCGTGTGTTTTCTATGTTTAGTTGTTTACGAAAAAGAAATTGAGTTAAATGCGGCGTATGTCCGCACAAGAATGCACAAGAGAAATTTACATGCTCCAAGCTGGTCGTAGTTTACGATAGGTTTGTTTACTTTCACTATATGTATTTATTTTGTTTACAACCTTTGAGAATACCGTCCGAAAGATCAACAGAGCTTCCGTTAATTCCTTACATTTATTAGATTTTGAACAGAAACCAAAAAAAAATCATCCTAGGGTTTATCTGGAAATTCACTGGAATCGGAACCGGAAGTGCAGACCTACTTCGATGGCCAAGACGTAGTGTAATAACACATCAACAGGACTGCTATGAGAATTACTCACCATTGTGGAAGGAACCTAACTGCATTTGCAACTGCACAACACACATTGAAAATTAATGGAAGTCTCTTCAGTGACCAAACTGTACGGAACATTTGATTGATTGATTGTATGTTGCTTTACGTCCCATTCGAGAATTTTTTCACTCATATAGAGACGTCACCATATACCGGTAAAGGGCTTCAAATTTTGATCTTTACTCGGCACTCAGGGCCTTTGAGCAGTGAGGGATCTTTATCGTGCCAACACCTGCCGTGACACGGGGCCTCGGTTTTTAAGGTCTCATCCGAAGGACTTTCACTTCAAAGTGCCGAGCGCATGGCGAAGGAACAGTTGCTACCCCTTTTTTTTATCGGCTTAGGTCAGTCGCGGCTGAGATTCGAACTCACGACCTCCCGATCACGGAGCGAGCGCTTTGTACGGAACAAACTGGAGGAGTGGAGTACGTGTGAGGAGACGTATGTCCTGTACATGTACGCTTGATATTGTGGACAAGGCACAAACAATTTCGGTTAGCCCCTTGTCATCAACACCTCAAGCTTAAAGAACATGTATGGGACAAGACAGACCAGAGAGTGAGACAACTGTTCCAGCTGCAGAATCTAGCGGAACTATAGGGAAACCTAGTCAACACATGGAAAAACATGGAGTAACCTTAAATAAAGATTTTTTCTTCGATATTTTGAACTTTTGAGGAGCAGATCCCGTGTCAACCGGTCACACCCGCCATGAGCCCTATACATTGATCTGATATTATGTGTACTCCGTACTCAAATTATATTTAAAAGCAACGGCTTTACAATTGGTATGAAATAAATCAGTCAAAACACGACCCAATGAAAAGTTGTATTTACAAACAAGGCCATTATACCGACCGTAAAATTTGAGAAAAACTTACTTTAAGCGGGATTGTTGAAATCCTTGTAAGTTTAACTTCCTTGTCATTAACTCGCGCGGTTTAAAAATTGATTGTACTCAGAGCATACTCTTTCATATCGAATCAGTTGGGAGACATGAACACCTTATGCAGGTGTTGTTGGACTATTACTGTTTAAATAAGGGAAGTTGACCATGGAAAAGCTGAGGTTATTCCGTTTGTCATACAGTTTACTTTTAAGTTGGCCATTATATAATTATCTATAGTCAGTAAAACATCCAAATATGAATCAGCAAACACTGCAGTGTCTTTTATTTGGGGATCAATGAGTCGACATATGAATGAAAGTAACTATTGTTAGCTGATAAAATGTCGTCGATATGTCTAAATCTTGAGTTGAAAACCAGGGCAAGAGTTTCCTTCTCATGTAGAAGCTTTTTAATAAATTCTGTTTCATGGAATATAAAAAAAAAAAAAACAGGTCGGCTAATAAAGGATCGGAATTAGTGTCCATCAGATTGTTGGAATAACTAGCCCCAGTATCATGAAACACCTTAAGCTTAATTTAAAATCTTTATGTCGTACTAAAATGTTGTAGAAGTCAAGCAGCGTAAAATTAAAATATTTTACTATATACTGCTTTACAAAAGTGTTTTACTGCAAATTTAGAGATTAATTCAATAATTAATAAACAAATAACACACGTTTGGCTTAAGTCTAAGTCTTCATGATTCTGGCTCCAGGTCTCCAAAGACTACAAAGATATTTTCAATGACGAACCCCAAAATCTTTTAAATATCAACTTCAGAGTACTCGAACTTGTACGTAGAATTAGAATGATTTTTGCAAAGTAATTCTGTCAATGACCAATCACAATGACCAATCACAATGACCAATCTCAATGACCAATCTCAATGACCAATCACAATGACCAATCACAATGACCAATCTCAATGACCAATCACAATGACCAATCACAATGACCAATCACAATGACCAATCTCAATGACCAATCTCAATGACCAATCACAATGACCAATCTCAATGTCCAATCTCAATGACCAATCACAATGACCAATCTCAATGACCAATCTCAATGACCAATCACAATGACCAATCTCAATGACCAATCTCAATGACCAATCACAATGACCAATCTCAATAACCAATCTCAAGGAATGAAAATTTACGAGTTCCATTTTCATTAAGGAAGCAGTTTGTCAAAAACCCTGCTCTAATTAATTCATCGTTAGGAATGATTGTAAAAAGCGTAGAAAAGTTATATATGTTTTGATGCTATTGATGTTTGAAAAGTTTTGAGATTTTTAATTTTTCATACGTTCTTTGGAGTTTTTAGAATCCACGTTTGATTTTCACTACTTCTTGAATATGTTGTAGCATAATACTCTGAAGTTTCTCTTTACGGCAGTTTATATTTTGTTGAGGGGTTAGGATAGGGGCTTGTTTGTATAAATGAAAGCATACTGTAAATATGTAATAAAATGATGCCAAATATCGAATTAAAACTTGAAGAACATTATATCGACATTGATCTCTGAAATCTCAATATGTCTACAAATAAAACTATACCATGAATACTTACGAAAAAGTGAAATATTTACGAAAACGTGATGTGCAATATTAAGTTAAAACTTGACTTAAAAATATGTTTTAAACATTGTTTAGAAATTTTTAGTAAGAGAATGACGATTTAAGTGATTAAATCTTTAATATTTCTCCATTTATTTTTAAAAATATTGTCATCATAACAACCTAAGGATTGCCTAGAAAAACTTAAGACAATGATTTAAACTGTTGTTGGTCTTTAATATTACTTGTATGTAATAAACACTTGCTTTTAATTTATTTAAAAAAAAAAAGAACGTGAAAGGTTTCAACAATGAGGTATAGTTGTAATCATGTGTAGAAAAAACTGACGAAGCAAGACACACATTTCTGAAAAGAGGCTTGTAATTTTCACTTTAAGATGAAACTTTTCAGAAATCACAAGCAAATAAAAGACAACCATATCACTTGCCAGGATCATATTGCAAAATGTAATCTACTGCTTTAGAACCATAGAGTGGCCGGTATCGGGTCCAGAATTCTTGAAAAGGGGGCCAATCAGGTTATGGGTCTAGGGGACATGTATATATGCAATATCTAACAACAACAAAAAAATGATTTCTTAATCTTGATATGTAAACTTAATTTTGGTCACAAAAGTGGAGCAGGTCCCCTGGCCCCCCTAAATCCGCCAGTCGCTTTTATTGAGAACTGGTGATATTCAAAGGTTTATCATTGTAGTCGATATACACATTTCTTTACCAACTTTTGGACAGTCGCTATCGAGCTCCAATTTTTGCCGTGATTATCACAAAAGCGAAGATAAATTTGCATGCCATACATGTATTAAACTACCTCCCTTTCTTTTTAAAATCATGAAGGTCTTTGAACACATTTTTCATGGTATTTGAAAGAAACAGACTATAGCAATTTCCTGTTTACTGCCAATTTTATTAATCTCACTAGTTCTACCCTATAACTTTTGTATGAGTTAACGAAGACGACATTTATTGACTTCAAATAAATTCAAATAACATTTGTGGGGGTGCCTAAATTCAAATTTAAAAAAAAATATTTATCCTTGCCTTTCTTTTTAAAAAAAAATATTGAAATTTTAAAGATATTAGAATAATTTGCTAAGAAACAATTATGTCAACAACTTTAGCGTCGAAGAATAACATTACATTTCTACGTTTACAATAGTGCACAAGGGTTAGGATATAAGATTAAAATTTAAACAATCATTCATACAACCAAACATTTTGAATCAGAAATAGATACTTTGCCTTTAATTAAACATTAAATAGTAATTAAATATACGTACATGTAGGTATTTAGATTGTGCGGAATCATTAAGTGTTCAACTCTTACAATTAACGCTTATTATAATTAAAAAGTCTGTACACTGTACAAAGTATCACTGTCCTATGATATCAAAGAATGTCTTTCTTTATAAAACAATTATTTAAATCATTTTCACAATGTGAATTCTGGAAAAAATAAATTTTCCCATTTTGACATATGCATGTATTTTAAATCTGGTATAATTTATTGAACAGATTTTGTAAAAGATCGGTTTGGAAAATTTTGATGGGGCATTTAAACATGAAACAAAAGCTAATGAAAGAACATACTACACATTGAAACTAGAGCTCAAGCAAGGACAAAGAACCACAATTGTCTGTTGTTGTAGAGGACCAGAGGATCCAATTTATTTGGTACATTGAATTTACATTTCACTCTGTATTTTATACAATTATGTGCAATGGATGGACAAAGCTTTGGGAAATGGATAATTACCATTTACTTCATATCTACTACAAGTAAGTTTAAATTGAAATTAAATTTCATTATTTTTTTTTCCCAGAAGGCGGTGATTTGTAGATTTCAATCATGTCAGTTGACCAGAGTGATAAATGTGATATTCATTGATAAACATGCAGTTCTAGTCCAAGAATCTATAGGGGTACTAGTATTTTTTTCTTCAACCAAGGATAAATGAAAATAGTATGCTTAAACTCAATAAATTTTAAGTGTATTTATATATATTCAAAACAAAATTAGGCTCCGGGGCCATAAAACTTAGTTAAGCTCACCTTTGATCTCAGTCTCCCTTTTCTACTAATTATTCCTCTGTAAAATTGAGACTGAAATAAAAAATGAGCTTGTCTACGCCTGATATTCTTGTGACTGATGACTTTAAAGACAGGTTTAATCTATATGTGATTTAATTGATTTAAAAAAGTATGTTTAGGTTTTAAATCTTGCTTATTTCTTTATAAAGTATTATGGTAGACAATTGCTCTTAATACTCAGTATTTTAAGATCAGGAGAGAACAGAATATCTTGCTCGAGGAAGGCACCATAATACATGTATTAAATGCATTTCGGCCTTCTTTTCGAGCAAACGAAATTCATATTTCTAAATAACTCAGCGCATTGCATGTACATGTATTGAAGTAAATAAAAGTTGACTTGGATGTGCTTTTAACTTGATTATACTCTGTTTAGTTTTGCAGTCTGATGGAAGGAGACCTGTTAAAGGGCACTGGGGGGAGTGGGGCCCCTGGTCTGGGTGTGCTGCCTCCTGTGGCTCCGGTATTTCCACAAGAACAGCAAAGTGGATTATGAACGGCATTACCACACAACATCTGTTTTATGATCTCATTGAATGCTCAGCCGAGGTCAATTGTCCTGGTATGTAACGATTATCATTAATTTGTACTATCGGAATAGTCAGGGTTTTTTTTTTTTTTAATTTATAGTTGTACTTTGCAGGTGATTATTTTTTTAATCTTCAACATAAAGATATTATGATTTTAAAAATTGTAAAATTCATATACCTAGTGTAATTTGACATTTTAGAACAGCTTACCTTCTAATGAAATAAGCGTTTTAAAAAGTAATATTTCTTTTAGAATGCTTCCTTTTACACCTTCCTAAGCGGATTTTTTTCAATGGTCGCAACAGTTGATCCGAATGTTAAAAAAAATTAGAGATTTTTTTTTGGTTTATACTTAGTACGTAAATTGTTGCATTATTGATCACTATGTCACATTGAAGGACCAGTCCACTTTATTATGCATAAATTATGTCTTTAACAAACCGGTTCTGATATGTTTAACCAATTGATTAACAGAAAAGTTTTTCCAAGGAATTTGGATAGTAAATAAACAGAGGACATAAATATTGCAATTTTTTTAACATCACTATAACATTTTTTCAGAGGATGGGTATTGGGGCATGTGGACTAGATGGAGCACCTGTCCAGTGATGTGCGGGGGTGGTGTTCAGAAGCGCCACCGGAAATGTGACAATCCAAAGCCTACTAATGGAGGAAGGGAATGTGGAGGGCATGACTCTGAAAAACAAGTCTGCAACAATAGAACGTGCCCAGGTACATCGCTGATGTTAGAAAACAAATCCTAAAATGATTTATATTTCTCTTTAGAATTTTTCGTCTAAAATTAAGAATATCTTTTCTTGTGAACAAAAATTCAATGGACTTCTCTTCAGGATTTTTCGTCTAAAAATTAAGAATATCTTTCCTTATGAACACAAAAATTCAATGGACTTGAAGGATGATATTCAGTCTATAAAAGTCTACATGTATATTGAACGTTCTGATCGAATAAAAAACAAAGTTTTTCATCACAGTCAATCAAAACTTTGGTGGCATATGTCTGCCCCCTACATGCAAGATAAATTATGTTAACATGCGAGAAAAGTATGTCAATATGTAAGATAATGCAAAATAGATATGTCGACATGCAAGTAACTAATCTTTTAAGAAAACCTGATATCAATATGGTTAAATTTACTTACTTACGCCAGTATCTGACATCAAACATGCAAGATAATTATGTAGACATACAACTTATCTATGTCAACATGCAAAATAATTATGTCGACATGCGAGATAATTATGTAGGCATGTCGCTAATTATTTTGATTTTCAACTTATTTAGGTCAACATGCAAGTTAAATTTTAACATGGAAAATATTTATGTCAACATGCAAGATAATAGTTGCATGTCAACATACATATCTCGCATTTCTTCATAAATACTAGTATCTCGCATATTGACATAAATAAGTCTCATGTGTACATGATTATGCTGCATCTAGGACGATATCAGATACTATCAGACACTAAGTTAATTTACAAATGTTAAAATCAGATTCTCTAAAAAGATTGGTAACGTGCATGTCAAAATAATTATCTTTCATGTAGACAAAAACATTATCTTGCATGCTGAAATACTTTTTCTCGCATGTTAAAATGATTTATCTTGCATGTAGGGGGCAAAAAATGTGCCACCATACAAACAACATAGTTTACATTTGATGATTGAGACTTTGACGTATTTGACATAATCCCAGAGGGTTGTAAATGTTTAAAGCCATCCCTCCTCCAATACGGAAATGATATTAACAACCAAGATTATTGTTGAGCAACAAAATATCTAGAAAGACAACATAGAACTCTTTTATAATTACAGGTATTCCAAAAGATTTTGATCCAATCATATGTATGACAGATGTTTTTATATGTAAAAGTGCTAAGTTCTGCATCCCACGGAAGTTTGAATGTGATGCTAAACTTGATTGTGACGACGGAAGTGACGAAATTGATTGTGTAATAGCGGTACAATCGGAAACCACAGGTAAATTTTCTTTTTCTTTTTTTTTTTTTTTAAATCATTTTTATTACTTTCATTGAAAAGATTGCTAAAATTGAATCACAAACTGAGAAGCCAGTTTAATAAAAAAAAATAATAATAAGCTAGAAGCTTCTATACCTCGCACAAATTAAAAGAATTTACGATTTGTGTATATTGTCCATCTATGACAATCTTCTTTCTTTCTTTTGCAGACAGTTCTGGATGTATGTTTTATAAATCAACAAGAGTGTTAAACTTGGTTCTCTTATTCCCAATTTTGGCACTTGTTTGGCCTTTATAACAATTTAAGACATTATTCTGTATATTCTGTTTATGATGTGCTTAATATTTTTTATACTTCTTTTTTACAATAAATGTTAAAGGTGCTTGGACACAGATTTGAAGTTAATATTTTCTCAAGTTCTCGGTATAATATCATGACTTATATGTTGCTATAGCATTTTAAACGGAAATAAAATAAAAAAAACTTATTTTATCTGGAAATAATTGAAACTACAAATTTTGGGACGCGTTTGATTGATACATCCTAGCACTTTCATAAAGCAAATTTTATCCTTGATACTTAAGTAAAGTAAATTTTTTGTTGTGTATTAATGAAATATATTCAAACTATAATCCAGAAAATTCAGAGCAGAAATGTAAGAAAGCAAAACCAACTCACCAGTATTGTCAGTCCGAGCTCAGTGATGTGTGCAGAGTTTAACAAGTTGAACACACCCGGTGAAACGTAAACATTAACGATAACAGAGCTCCTGCCCTGTTTACAAAAACAGTTTACGTTTCACGGGTGTGTTCAATTTGTTAAATTCTGCACACATCACTGAGCACGGACTGACAATACCGGTGAGTTGGTTTTGCTTTCTCACATTTCTACTCTTTATTTTCTGGATTATAGTTTAATATTTTTCATTAATGCACAACAAATTTTCTACTTTTCTTAAGTATTAAGGATAAAGTTTACTTTGTGAAAGTGCATAGATGTGTCAATCAAACGCGTCCCGAAATTTGTAGTTTTAATAATTTCCAGATAAAATAATTTTTTTTATTTTATTTCCATGTGAATTACTATAAAAACATATAAGTCATGATATTATACCGACAATTTGAGAAAATATTAACTTCAAATCTGTGTCCAAGCACCTTTAAAAACTGTTATTAAATATTTAAAAAAAATATATAACTGACCTTATCAGGGCCCCCTCCTCCACAGGGCTCATACAAAGGATGCATATTCAAAATTTTAAAATTTTGCATGCAAGAACTCTGTCTTCTTGAAAATTAAACTGTCATCTTATCCACCTTTGAACTTCTTTCAATATTTTTGTGTATGTTCAACACACACTTTGTTCCATGCATCTTTATAGTCAATCTTCTGTCATCTCCGCAACATTACTGAATGACCTGAATAAATCTTTATTTAACGAGCTTTTGACATTTATCATTTTGATATTGCCTGGTTCAAACTGAAGTTGATAATGGTTCTATTGTCACCATATTATGGCACTGCATGTGTCTTGTGTGCATTTAAAAAGTTCTCGCATATGTATCATCTAAACAAACGCTTTTCGAATCTTTTTTTTTCAATTTCAATTAGTTGAAACGTTCTCTAAATTGACTTTTTTCTTTATTCTGGATTTAATTGTGCTCTATTGTATTCCTCTGTTATGCTTCATCAACCCTCAATGTGTCTGAGGCTGTTTGTGTACCTAGTATTTTCTTGTAGGATCAATATGATGTATGAAATATGAATATAAGGAATAGAAATCAAACTAAAAAGTCTATTGAACAATACAAATTGTGAGCAAAGCAAACGCGGACCTCTAAAAACATCAGAGGTGGGATCAAGTGCCATGGAGGAGTAAGCATCCCCTGTCGACCGGCCACATCCGCCATGTGCTCTTTATCATGATTGGGTAAACGGAAAAATCTTTAGACAATACAATGAGAAGTAAAATTCTAACAAGTGTATGGAAAACTTCGGTCAATATTCGACGAAACGATAGAATTGCTAACATGGTCATTGTGTCGACCAAACAATTTGCAAAATGTTGACTTTAAACGAGACTGATGATATCCTTGTTTCATTAATTTATTTGTCAATAGCTTGCCTCGTTTTAAAAATTGTTCATGTGTAGGACATGCTCTTGCGTATCGAATGAACTGGGAGATAAACTTTGTATGTAGGAGAGATATAAATGATCATAAAGTTCTGTTGGTAGTTTGTCCTCCTTCTCTTTCTCTTGTAAAATATCCAATTATGAACCAGATTGTCTGACTATGTGGTGTCTTTTCTTTCGAGTTTAAAGAGATACATCGAATCAAATGATAAATGAAAATGAATATTTTTAATTGATAAAACATCGTCGATATATCTAAATGTCAAATTGAGGATCACAGCTTAATATCACGGTTCGTTTCATTCTACGAATATTTTTCCATTTTTGTCTGTATGGATTTGGACAATTTTTTAATAACGTGGGTAGTCCAATATACACAGAATATCATTTGCATGTACATTTGAAGAATTTTAGTTATGAATAATAAACAGATAAATCAATCAAGATTATCTGATGGTTGGAAAAAATCAAGAGCGTCACAATCAATCAATCAAGAAAGATATATGTGATGTTGAAAAAAAATCAGGATCTTCTCTTCGTTTACCGGAGGTAATAGTAGTTTGCTTTGAAACATTTTGTCCACATCTAATTTATTTTCACCACTGCAAAAATTATAAGAATAAATATCAACTTACCACACCTTCAAACCAGTGTATTGCATGCATGTATATGATTCAAATGAATTTATTTCAACTTGAACGTTTTACATGATACAGTTGAAAATATTTAATGAAAAAGTTAACATTTCAATTACCTTCTCTTTATTTTGATCCACTCCGTCATACACAGGATATCCTGGTTTATATTCATCTGCTCTATATAAGTTGGTTGTAGTTAAACTAGGCATGGGCTTCTTTATGTCTGTCGGAAATTCTGATTCTGTTTAAAAAAATACTTCTGAAATCAAATAAATCTATTCCTATGGGTTTTTTTTCTCAAAGATGTCTTGACCACAACTAGTGTCAAACAGAAACAATAACAAAAAGGTATATTTAAAAAAACTGTGTAGCTTCATAAAGGACGAATACTTTGGAGGTGGAAAGGTAAATAGAAGGGAAAATATTGGAAAAACATTCAAAGCAAAATGTTCTAAGTTAAATGTATTTTAACAGAAATGCAATGATTTAATATGGACAGCAATCAAACTGCATTCTGTGCCAATACAAAAAGGGGGATTTTTTTTATTATTTCTTAATTATACTATATACATGTACTGGGCATACGGTAGACCAAAAAGGAGAAATATAGTTTCAATGGACTATCCTAACAAAAAAGGAATTAAAAATACTCAGGTTCAGAGACGAGATTTTAACAAAACAAAAATACTCAAGTTCAGAGATGAAATTTTAACTTGCTTTATCATAATAATGAGCTAAGTCGCAATCTTTTTAAGTACTTGATTAAATAACAATGTTTCAACTCGTTCTCCCCCAGATCTTCTTTGAAACTATGAAACTTTGTTTCCTATTTAGAAGAAAAAAATAAATTTCCCATTCATTCTTCTATTAAGTTTTATTTCAGTGAGTATGAAAAACAAACACAAAACTTGTTTTTGGTACGTTGCATGTGTTTAAACTTATACAGAGACAGACTGATGCAAGTACAACCTTTTCTCGTCTTTACAGCGTCATCATCTGTTTTGAAATCTTTATGGTTTGTAGATTCTGTGTTAGTATCCTGAACTTCTAGCATCCGAGATTTAGAAACATTTAAGTTTTGCTTTGTCTTGCTGAGAAAAGAAAAAAATAATACCTAATAGATGTTCACGTACATGAAATGAGAATATTTTGGAATAAGTTGCTGACTACTTTGTGTAAAAGAATTGGAGACTGTGATGAACTTGCATAAAAAATTAAGGCATCCATGATGCGCATTGACGTGGTAAAATTTTCCGTCTGAATAAAACATTTTGAACATAATTAGCCGTTACATAAAGACACGCCCATTTCTTCAAGGGAAGCGTGTTCGATCGATACATGTGCAGTGATAACTTCAGTAGACATACTCGGTGTAATACATGAGTTTTAAAGAAGAGGGAGTCTCTCAGTCTTTCTCCCGACTTCAAAATATCCCTATTTCAGCATAATTTGCTTGAAAGTGGAGGGTATTAAGACATTGCGACGAATTTTGCTTTCTCAATTCTAAACAAAAGGGCGTGTCATTATGTAACAAGAAAGACCCAAAGTTCCATTCAAACGAAAAATTTTACCACTTCAATGCGCATCATCGTACAATTTCTTTTAACATTACACATAATAGTTAAGATGCCTATTAAAGGATGGTTCAGACTTACCAAAATTGTTTTCCTGTTAATGTATACTTGTGAATCATGAAAGCAGTGGTAAAAAGCAGTCCCAAGAATAGAAATCCACCGAGAGCCAGTATGGCAGAGTTCCTTGTATCATTTTCAAATTGTAATGCTTTTTCTGTGGGTGACACATTGGTAGTTGTTGTGGATAAAGGGATCTGAATTGTTATCGATATAGAACTTTGACGGCTGGGTGTACCGTTGTCCTTTGCTGTTAATGTCAGTAGTAATGTTTTCCCTAAATACAAGGGAGTTAAGTCCTCTTTAATATAAATGCTACCATTACTCATAATTCCAAAATACTCTAACGAGTTTGAGGATTGGTCTAAAATGTAATAGAATTGACCTTGAGGATGCGTAGAAAGATCATTGTCATGCGCAGTAAAGTTTGTAACTATTGCACCAATCAGCTCATGAGATTGCAGAGTCAATGAAACAGAGGCCACTGAAAAGGCTGGAGAGAATTCGTTTTTGTATTCAATAAACACCCCAACAACAGTGGTATCCGAATTTCCTCCAGAATCACTCACGGTGAGAGTACAGTTAAAGTTTGTGGTTGTTCCTGGAATGTCAAGGTCATAGTCTCCCAGGAATGAGAACTGTCCTGTGTTTGTGTTGATTGACACTTTGTTGTCGTGAGGACTACCGCATGTCTTTTGAAAAATAAAAGTTTCGCCTATGTCAGGGTCTTTTATGTTGTAGTTTGGAAGAGGAAATGTTGATCTGCTCTGAAACAGAGATGAACAATCTTTTAAATTCATTTTAAGTGTTTTTGTACGATGAAATAACATTTGAAATAACATCCAACAGATGAACTCTAAGAATCCAATATTTGGATGAACTCTAAAAATCTGACCTTTGGATAAGCTATAAGGTCCCAATCTGGGAATAATTATAAACATGTAAAAGTCAACTTTAATCTTACACTGCCTTCCTCTCTGATAATTCGGTAGTAGTCTTCTGCAAAATAACAGGGTTCATTGACGTCTACGATTCTTATTGTTCCAGTCTGAGAGGCGACAGCAATGCCATCTGTACTGAGTACCACTAAAATTATGTCTGTTGTTGGCAGTATATCGTAGTCTATGTTATGCATGGAGGATGTTGTCACGATCCCCGCTTTAAAACAAAGCATACACTTATGAGCTTAGAGAGAAATTAGTTTGGTTCATTTTATGCATAAATAGTCCCATCCTTATGTCAAACACTATTATCCTGTTTAAAACCGTATATAAATATTGCATGTAGTTGAGTGTAACAAGAAAACCATTGGCAACCGAGGCGCAGCCAAGGTTGACAATGGTTTTCTTGGGGTGAAAATTTTCAATGTTACACTCAACTATATGCAATATTTATTATATTATACTGAATGTTTTATCCAAATACATATTACATTAAACCATGGGCGCATAAATTCTGCACTGTCAATATTTTTTTTTGGAATATCACCCGTCGTCAAGCAATGTTGACTTTTGCAAAGCCGGAGGGCGTGGCTTCATTATTCAGCGGGTAGTAGTGTTTTTTAACAAATGTTTCTCGACGAATCAGATTAAACTAATTTACATCAAAGTATAATATCATGAAATAACGACCACTTCCTCGTTTGTTTTTCATCAATAACCGAAATTAACGCAATTCCCATGCACCTAAAAAACTTCATGAGGTAATGGGATCGGGTGCCATGGAGGGGTGAGCATACCCTGTCGCTTGCATGGTCACACCCACCGTAAACCCTTCGGCTAAATCGGATATCCGTGTACAAGTCAGTCTGAAAATAATGGTCTATCAATTTATATTGAAGACGTCAGTAAGTATTATTCGACCTTGCAATACTGAGTAGTTTGTATTTGCAAACGAGGTCATAATATCGACCATAGGATTTACGTATTATGAATTCAGATTCAAAGATTGTTGATAACCCTTGATTTATCAACTTATGGAAGTATAGCCTGTCTCGGTTTAGAAATCGATAATGAGCAAAACATGTTTGATATGCAGAAAACTAAAAAAAAGGTCCATTATGTAAAACTCACTTACTTGCTGGGTCAAGATCAAAGTATTTCATTCCGTAGGCTGGAGTAAAAACACCGTATACTGGTAGTGAGTTTGATTCGGCGTCTGATACCGTAACTTTCAGAACTGATTGACCCAAGGGAGAATTTTCATTCACAGTGTTTAGTCCTAGGGTTGAAATAGATGGATCGCTGTTCCTATCTGAATATAACATTCAAAAAATTGAATTTTTTTCAAACAAATCGAAGTTCTATATAACTGAATTAGCAATTAAGTATGATGATTTACTTTGTTATACCTTTAAAAATTGCTTCCTATGTAAATCTATACTAAGACATCAAACATTTCCAGTGTTTTACTGAGCGGTCATAAAAATCGATGCAGAGTGAGAAATTGAACCTGTCGATGAGATATTGGACCGCTTACGTCACACTGGGCGGGATCAGCTAAATCTTATTTGCATTCGTTAGTGTTTGACAGTGACGGAATTGACCGAGTTTAACCGCAGTGTGGGTAAACGAAATTTACACCATGGAACCCAGCACAAGACACATGTATAACAAAAAAAGGTATAACAAAACATTTATTGACTGTGTTCTCGGGCAAGTTTTGTCGACCCCTCGAATCAAAATGTTTGCCTTCGGTCTAACGGTCTAAGGCAAACAGTTAAATTTGGTTTTTGGGTCCGACAAAACGCATATTGCCCTCGAACCCAGTCAATAAAGATATATATAGTGATAGACTAATGTTGATCATAGTAAGTTAATGTTATCATGGTAAGCTAATCAGTATAATTTGTTGAAGCAAGATAAAGAAAGCTTAGAATTAAATCTTCGTTCTTATCGTTACTGTGGTTTTAAGTTGGATTTCATTTTCTTGAAACTAATGTCGTTTTCTTATCAACGGGTATTTCATCATTAAACATAGAAAAGGGCATATTTTGACAGAATTACAGCCTTAAAAGTCAAAACAAATTCCGCATTATATACACTGTACAACGTACCACGATTAATTAAAGTATTATGATTTCTCATGATGGTCAATAAAATAGAAATAAATAAATAAATCGAATTATTAGTAAATGGTTGCCAAAAAATAAGAATTTCTGGCATTAACATGAGAGTTATTTATATCTGTGTTCCAAAATAGACTGTCACGGTAGCTTAGTCGGTAGAGCGCTCGTTCCGTGATCGGAAGGTCGTGTGTTCGAATCACGGCCGCGACTTTCCTAAGTCGATAAAAAATAGGTACATGTAGCAACTGTTCCTTCGCCAAGCGCTCGGCACTTTAAAGTGAAAGTTGCGGGTCATTCGGACAACACCTTAAAGACCGAGGCCCGTGTCAAGGTAGGCGTTGGCATGATAAAGAACCCTCACTGCTCAATGAGTAAAGGTCTAAATTTGAAGCCCTTCACCGGTATATGGTGACGTCTCTATATGAGTGAAAAATTCTCGAACGGGACGTAAAGCAACATAAGTCAATCAATCAAATCAAAATAGCTATATCATGTTTATTATAGTTCAGGAATTATGCAAAACGTTAATTAAGTTAAAAAGGGGTTATATGCATAATCAAACAGATCTACCCAAACAGAAGAATTGAATATAGCACAGATCAAGCTCAGTCACAAAGTTGATCACTGAACACTGGTGAAGCGCTCAAGTTATTAAACTACGAAAGCCGAGAAGGTTCATTCGACATTCGAAATTTGAAATACGAGATTCGAAATCTTAACTTGAATTGGAATGTCGAATGGTGTTCTAGGCTTTCGTATTGAACTCAGTGTATCATTATAATACAGTAAACATCCATATCTTTATAATACGTACTTGTGATGGTGACGCTAAGAGTACCTCTGTCAGCTACTTGAGTATAGGCGTCTCTTACTCTCACAGTTAAAGTATATGACGATTGACTGTGTGTGATAAGACGTGACTTCAGCAATATGGCGCCGGCTGAAATCATATATTATCAGAAACCAGCAATTCGAATATTAGTGTCCATATATTTATCTATCTTTTGTCTATCCATCCATTTTCGAGATGACACGAAATATTGTGGTTTTCCTAGAAAACGTCAATTTTCGTGGATTTCATAGTTGGGGTAGACATTAGGTATCAACAAACCACATTATCTAATAGAAAAAATGGATCGATGACGTCCTCGAATGTTTTTTTTTTTATATATATATTTGTTTATAATTTTTTGTTTTAATATTCATTATTTTTTTTTATTTTCAAAAATTCGAAATGCAATGCCTAAGAAAATAAGGAAACTACAGTAAATTCTGTTACTTTTCGAAAGTGATTATGATGTACTGTAAAGTATAGTATTAATCATTATATTTACAATCGAAGATTTTAAAGGGACATCCGGAAGGACTGCAGCTTAGAGAAAAAGTCATTGGATCCCCTTCGTTATCTGTGGCAGTTACGTTGTAAACAAGGTGACCAATCAAAACTGTCCTTGCATCTAAAATCACACTAACGCCTCCTCCTAAAACAAAATGTTATCTGAATATGTCTCCAGTAAAAATAATGTGAATAAAGTATCACAAATTAAATTTATACAAACTTTTATTACTGAAATTACACAGTTGAACTTTGGTATCTCGAACACTGATATCTCGAATACCATGGATATGTCGAAGTAATTTGGAAGTCCCAAACACATATTTCTTTAGTATTTTACCCTTGATATCTCGAAGTTTTTTCTCGGTCCCATCGAGTACGAGATAACGAGGTTTGTATTTAAAGATAAGAATAAAACTTACAATGGTCGTTCCAAGTTAAGGTTTCAAGCATTGGGGCTTTACTGGGTTTAGACTTGATGAGTTTATCTTTTATTTTTGAGATATTTGAGATAATAAAAAGGGTAGCTTTTTGCATATATGTTGGAATGTAACGGATTTATTTGAGTCCAGAAGAAGATATTTTTACCGAGGTTAGAAATGATAGGTTTGGAGTTAGCTGTCACTGCCACTGTGTGTGTCGCTGTTTTTGTGTTAGTACCGTCTGTACACTGCGCTGTCAGAGAATAACTAGACGTCACTGAAGCATCAAGCTGCGGCCATTTTCTCAAGTATAAACTGTAACCTGCAGTATGAAATCTTCAAGTTAATCAATCACGAAGTATCGGAGTTACCCCCCCCCCCCCAAATGTTATCTTAGCAAAACATACTTTAAAATGTCAACTCTAACAAACGTGTACTTACATCGTATCACATAGAATAATTATGAATCATTTTGGGCATATGTAGTGCCATATTAATTCTTTGCAACATTGATAAATGACGATTGGATAACGATTATAAATGTTTGTCGTTTTAAGGAAAGTCTTGATTTGTCTAGAAAAATATAGCTCGCGTAGAAACAAAATAACAGTTGTTCAACACAATGCGAAATAAACTTCGTACCCAACACTCCAGTATTATTCTGTCGCACGGTAAATGGCACATTGGCGGTCTGGAGTGAGCAAAAGTAATCACGCATTGGATCCACCACGTGGATGTCCGCCAACCATTCCTCACTTGCGGAATTTTCCGATACGGAGGATGAAGTCGGTGAAAATGACATTGTTATATCCTTCAAAAGACGATGTCTTGTTACATGCAAAATGCATTGCTGTTATATGTAATAGTATAAAAAAAATGTTAATTAGCTATCTAGATTCTTCTCATAGTATCTTATCACAGAACGTGAACACAGTTCAGTTTACCGTTTTTCCTGATGCTATTCTACACAAAGAACACGTACCGTATTAGTAACAGAAAAATGTGACCGTGGCAGTAGCCTCTTTGTGACAGCTGTCAATGGCCTTGACCCCGACCTTGTATGTTGACCCCATTGGAATCCTGTCTTGCGCAGTCTTGATACGAACTGGAAAATGGTAGATTAAAAAAAAAACACTACAAGTGACCTAAATACTTAGGTTTGTGACGTAAACAAGGAGGTGTGTTTTGCTTTGATTGATTCATGTTAATTTCGTATATAAATAGCTCAGATTCTGGTAGGTTTTTTTCTTTAATAACATACATGTTGTAGTGTCTACTTTAAAATATCCTGACGTGTCTGATTTCGTGAACAGTGTGATGACATCAGTACTATCAGCGTCTGTAACAGTTAAAGACTGCACAACTGTATCCTGGGGTGTTTCTTCAGGAAAAGTGACTAAACTTGGTATAGTGCCAAAGACGGGTGTCGAACCTACATACAAAATGTACATCAAATATTAGTTGCTCAACTTATTATGCATTTATCAAACATTATTATAACTAGAACTTTGATGAGAAGATGAAATGTTTTCTTCCACACACCATTGATTTCTACTTCATTGCCAGTTTATTGGTTTAAAATCTGTGGGTTAGAAGAGAACAAGTGTAAAAAAGAGGGAGGATAGAAGGGTGGGGGGAAAGATGGAGGAATGAAAGAAAAAACAAGACAGATCAGAACCGAAATTTGAGAGGGTGGAGGGGGTGAAGGTTTTGGAAGAGTGCAAAGATGCTTATATCCCCAAGCTTTTTGTGTTTCCTTTTTTTGTTTAAGTCTAATTGACATTTTGTTTACTGGCTGAAACCGTCGCCCTAATGGCGTAGTTCCTAGATACGCCCTCTGGTGACACAGTACTCCAGTCATGAAGATAACCAGGCTGTAATGTCGACATGGTAGCCTCTACTCTATTCAAGATGGCGGTACCCGCTGCATATTTCACCGTAGGGCCATTACTCTGCCTGTTGGACAAGAAAAACAGACTCAGGTTGTCATTACATACAATCAAGATGTAAAAATTTAAAGCTGTTATCAACTTACGAAAACTGAGTTCTGTGACAAAATGGTTATTTCAAGTAATGGAAAAAAGTGCTATAAAACTTTGATGGAAAAACGGAAAAAATTGATTTCTGAAAAGAAAAATGCGGAAAGCAGTCAATTGACAAATTACTGGAATTTTAGTACACCAACCATCCAATGTAATCTCCATGTTGCACCATTATTTTGTCTGTCGGAGAAAATGTTCCAGATCCTGTTTTGATAAAAATAAGAAATAATTTTCAAATAGTTAAAATATCGAAATATTATATCAATTATAAACATTTGATTACAATTGAACTACAAAAGTAAGATTTTATTCGTTTTAAAACGAAGTAAAAGAATATCATTGGACCTGCAGTGAAGACATTTTGTCCCACAAGTTGGTAGACATTTGAAGACAGCTTTCTCCAGACCTGGAAAGTGATACTTCCTGACCCGGATGTAGAAATTTCCCAAGATGTGATTGCTCCACAACACGTGATCTGATAGAGAGGATCCTCAATTAGGAAGGCGGAGTCTACAGAAAATATTCAACACGATCAATTAAGATTAATATGAAGCTTAAATTAGCAAAATAGACTATTGCTGTTACAGGTATTACATGTAATTTAGAAAAATGTTTAACTTTCCAAATTACGTATTTGAACAATGTTGATGAGAATAACAAACTGATACATGTAGTATGTAAACAGTTGTTTTCTCACTAGTTTTGTATCTACTTACTGGTGTTATGTCTATTTACTGGTGTTGTGTCTACTTACTGGTGTTGTGTCTACTTACTGGTGTTGTGTCTATTTACTGGTGTTATGTCTACTTACTGGTGTTATGTCTTCTTACTGGTGTTGTGTCTACTTACTGGTGTTGTGTCTACTTACTGGTGTTATGTCTATTTACTGGTGTTGTGTCTACTTACTGGTGTTATGTCTACTTACTGGTGTTGTGTCTACTTACTGGTGTTGTGTCTGCTTACTGGTGTTGTGTCTACTTATTGGTGTTATGTCTTCTTACTGGTGTTGTTTCTACTTACTGGTGTTATGTCTACTTACTGGTGTTATGTCTACTTACTGGTGTTGTATCTACTGACTGGTGTTGTGTCTACTGACTGGTGCTGTGTCTACTGACAGGTGTTATGTCTTCTTACTGGTGTTGTGTCTACTTACTGGTGTTGTGTCTATTTACTGGTGTTGTATCTACTGACTGGTGTTGTGTCTACTGACTGGTGCTGTGTCTACTGACAGGTGTTATGTCTTCTTACTGGTGTTATGTCTACTTACTGGTGTTGTATCTACTGACTGGTGTTGTGTCTACTGACTGGTGCTGTGTCTACTGACAGGTGTTATGTCTTCTTACTGGTGTTATGTCTACTTACTGGTGTTGTATCTACTGACTGGTGTTGTGTCTACTGACTGGTGCTGTGTCTACTGACAGGTGTTATGTCTTCTTACTGGTGCTGTGTCTACTTACTGGTGTTGTGTCTACTTACTCGTGTTGTGTCTACTTACGTGTTGTGTCTACTTACTGGTGTTGTTTCTATTTACTGAATAACAGATGTTGTGTCTACTTGCTTACGTTGTGTCTAATTACTGGTGTCCTGTCTACCTACTGTTGTGTCTACTGACTGGTGTTGTGTCTACTTACGTTTTTTAGTGATTTCGTACTATTTCTCGTGTTGCGTCGTTTACTTTATGATAACACGTCTACTTATAGGTTTTGTGTTTACTTACTCGTGCTATGAGTGGAGGTGCTGGAACTATAGGAGGCAGGGTTAACACCTACAGTGGTTCCTGTACACGACGTACCTGAAAAAAAACATCTGTAGTATATACATGTACTGGTATAGTACATGTACTGTACTTGATAGATACATGTTCCTGTAATTTGTAGATATTTGATAAAAATAATATGTATTTCCACTTTTAGTCTTTCTAATATAAGTTAATTTCTTTATACATGTACAGGGTGTATTCCAACATGAGGATTGTGGTTCAATCAATGATTACAGAACATATTTCGAGTTTTTTGTGTCTTTATTATGTGTACTAAATGCAACGAAATTTACGTCCATTTATCCATTGATTAAATTTCGTTTTTAATTGTAGCATATAATTTATCACTTGTATGCTACTAAGGAAAAACAATAGTACGAGGGTTGTTCAGAAAGTTTGCGGACTTCTGTCGTATTTTTCTTTTTTATTTAACGTCATAATGTATCCAAATTTGGTAGAAATGTTCAAATGATTTGTATTTAACTTTTTTTTAAATATCATGATTTATTTCAAAGTTGTTCAGACTTAAAAACTGCGAAAATTGGATCGCGGAGCAGGTCATAATTTAGTAATTTACAAACTATACTCTAAATAAAGTCTGTAAAATCATATCCCTTATAAAATGGCTCAAAACCTATACGTTCAAATTAATAATTGTTACATCGTTTCATATTCCAGCATAGTTTGCTCCGTGGAAAAGAAATCAATTTCAGAAGAAAGGTGGTCCTCATTGAAAAAGGCAAAAAAGATTACGTCTTAGAACGTCACGGAGCAGAAGTTAACGATACGATTTTGTGTTGTGCTCTTGAAAATTCCAAAATAAACTCTAAAAATGATGTAGGAAGCATGAAATATGTCAAAAGTGAGTCATGCGTGTGTGTAAAAATGGCCCAGGCGGTATTTGAATGATATAGATTCTGTATCAGACGAGGGCGATCTGTGAGGAAACGGATTATCTGTAAAAATCTGATCCAAAACTTATCAGTTGCTGATCTTGTGGAAACACAGTTAAGCGATAAAAAGAAATAAAACATTGACAAACAAAATTATGCTACTGGAACAATTGTTAGCAAAATAAATTTCAATTGATAGAGAAACGTTTATTGGACCAGATTGTGGGAAACGTATAGGGAGAATATATTTTTGAAAACCTCATGAAGCTATGTTTTTGACGTTTAATAATATACATTTATTGACTGGGTTCGAGGGCAACATGCGTTTTGTCGGACCCAAGAACCAAACTGTTTTCCTGAGGCCGTTAGGCCGAAGGCAAACAGTTTGGTTCGAGGGGTCGAAAAAACGCATTTTGCCCGAGAACACAGTCATCAAATGTTTTGTTATACCTTTTACTTTTTATTTTGACATAACATGACGTAAATTGTGTTTACTGCGGTTTAAACTTGGTCAATTCCGTTAAGTTCTGTCAAACTCCAACGAATGCGAATAAGATACAGCTGACCCCGCCCACACTGGACGTTCGCGGTCCAACATCTCATCGACAGGTCCAATACAGGTATCTCGCTCAAACATCAATTTTTTATGACCGCTCAGTAAAACATTGGAAATGTGAGACTTTTTTAGTATAGAATTATAAAGGAAACAATTTTTAAAGGTATAACAATGTTGTTTAGTGTGCTCCAGGGTTACCAAACATATTGATTTTAAAATTAAGTAAATTGATTTCTATTAAATCGAATGGAATGAAACTTCACACATCAGCAAAATAAATATTTTTACATATGATGTGCTCATTTTCAATTTCTTGAAATTAGTATAACTAAGATGCACATGGTCCGCGAGCTTTCGGAACAACCCTCGTACATGTAAGTAAAAACAACGTAAGAAATTTTGTTATGCAAAATGTTCAAAGTACTAGTACATGTAATTAATTAATTCAAATAAAGAAACAAAGCTGAAATTAATGAAACGTATGTAAGAATCTCAAGCTTACCCTGGGTGACAACTTTGTTTAAAAATGCGAATAATAACAGAATAATTATTTTGTTCCTTGTCGAAGTCATTTTAATTTCAATTTTTATTCTCTGGAGCCAGTGATTGTCTTATGGCGTGCAGTCTTTATATTCTCTTCTTGAATGGTTGATTTCATTGTCTACAGCTATTTAAAAGGAACCTCTCTTTAGATTGTATTTTGTGAATGAAAAAGGTAAACAAATAATTTAAACAATAAAACAATTAAACCATAAAATGTTTTCTGTGTTTAAATATTAGTGCAGGGATAACGGTTGCGACATTGTAGAAAGAAACATATAACCCGTGTAAGCGAGTTATGTATTTTTTCCTGCAATGTTTGCAACGTTATCCCTGCATTAATATGTGCAACTAAAAGGAAGACATTGGGGACAAAAAGAATTCATGACTTTTTTTTAATAGTTATCATTTAATGTTGAAACGATATGGTCTGCAACATTGCGTATTTAGAGAATAGTACATACCCTTTTCCATATTACATCCTGCATCAGCACGATACTGGATGATATTCATTTGGTGTCTCGGGCTGATGCAGGAAGTGAAAAGGGAATCTGTTATTGTGTTTATTACATACTTAGTAGTAATATAATAACATACTATATACATCTACTTGAGCAAATACAAATAAATAATCACTGACAGGCCCATAGGAATGAATTTCTGCTTTGGGGTACTACTTAACAAAAATTCTTGACAAGGGTGAATTAAAAAAAATGACAGGCACATATTTATTGATCTGCTCTATAAATACAGTCAATGCTAATAATTTTTAGGGCTTAGCGTATGTCTTTTGATATTGTCTCAATACCTGCCAAATATCTCATTGATATCTGAAGTCACAAAAAGTTATGCCCAGATATGATGCTAAAAATGCCAGGAGTGCAACATCTTTTTGTGAAATTTTTGAAAATTTAATATTTTTTCAAAAATCTTTGAAATAAATAATAATGATTTATGTTGGAAATAAAGACTTTGTGATAAAATTCAATGTATTAAGCATTAAAGAACTGGGTACGTTAAGTATAACAGAGCGGCCCTGTCTCCAAATTTGATTTCAGTTTTTTACAAACATGCCTACGATTTGTCCTTTCAAAACCATTTTATTTTTTTTAAATTATCACAAACCGTTTTTCCATCAGAGGTCTCGAAAAACGGGGAGTTTTCTTTAGAAATTACAAATTTTGACATGATAACGTCATCACGGCGTTACTGATTTTAACGTTACGTTATAAGAAATCTGTAAATTCTCTGAACCGGAAACTATTTACTTTAACCTGCCTTATGTTCCAGAAAAAAATTTTGAACTTTTATTTCAATTCATCGTAATGTATCTTTGATAGATGGAAGGAGTAAAATAATTTAAAGGAAATATAATTTTATTACAAACGATTTCATCAGACAAGTAATGAAGCTTGATTCATCCATACAGACGAGACAAGGTAGTACTTCTTTTAAAATTGTGTTCGTATCAAATTTATCATTTTTTTATGTAAAAATGTCCTAATGATTTCTTCAATCATTTTCCGCATTGTCTATGAAGTTACATTAAAATTTTTAAAGATACATGAATCAGTATTAAAAAGAAAATTGGAACGTCCCATATAAAGTTGTCAAAATTGGATATTTGGCAATGAAAGAGTCAACATCACTCCCCTTTTCCATTCCAACAAATGGCAGCGCTATTAATTTCGTATTTTCCATTTTTTTTTTTTTTTTGGATAAACGTATAAATTACTCACTACTACGGGGTTACGAGGTGTCTGAAACTGCGTTAAAAAAATTTTTCTCTGATGTTAGGATTTCTTTTATAGATCGTTATTTATTCATTCCAGTGGATCCGCTTTACTGCACGGTTCATGTAAAATACCCTAACCAGGAACAATCCCCTGTATACTTACACACAATCACTTTCTATGTTAAAACCACAAAAGGAGACCGGTTATAAGAATCCTGATTGATGAGCCCATTCCAAGTTTTTTCTTTGTTTAGCGTCCATCCTAACCTATCTTCCTATCCGAGAAAACACACAAACCAAAAGGGGAAAAACGCAGCATTTTCAGAACAGTAATAGAATTTCTTATTATCATTTGAGACCTCTCCTCGCCATAAAACTTAGTTAAACTACTAGTTTAATGAAATAAAAAAAAATTAATACACCACTGAAAAAAGAGAGATGTCAATCCCAAAAGAGTAAAATGCATTTCAGAGATTCGTATTTGTTGATTTTAATTTGAGTTAACTTTGTGATTGCGTTTCAAAGCTTTTTATTTATCAATTTTAATTTGTGTTTGTTTTTAATTTCATAACCTCAAAATTAATTCGTCCGCGTACACTGCACATAAAAAAAAACTTGGAATGGCCTTATCATAACTTGCGTTACAGACCTTGAAAAATTTTGCTTCAAATAAAAACCGTGAATCTCCGAAGGCTTAAAAAGGGTGTGCGATTTGTTTAGATCAATTTTTCGATGAACAAAATATTTTATATGGCCAATGCTAATAATTTAATTTTAGAGACAAACACATTAATTTGCATGTACATACTCATTACTTGATTCACAAAATCGAAAATTATATGCCTAAATCTGCGTAGTGAATTCGACAGGAAATGCACACGAATCCTCGGGAAGGGATTCAGAAGCCTGAAGTACACTCTAACGGGCATAATTCCCTAAAACTAAAAGCTATAAAAATAAGGATATAATATTATATGTATGATTTAAATATAGAGTTTATCCGCGTCAGCTATGAAAATATGCGCATGTCGTCTTCAAAGCAATGCAGCATGAAACGGCAGACACTTGCATTGATATCGATCAGTAAAAGATCGATCAATGGTCACAGTCCAGTGGGGAGCCAAAGGAAATTGGAAAGGGATGTATTTAGTTTTAAATCAAATTCTTGATATAATTTTTTATTGGTACTCATTACAGTACATGTATAATTTGATTATCAGTAAGCCCCCCCCCCCCCCTTCTATTTACATGAGACAAAATACAAATAATTGAAATGCAGAATAACAGAACACTCAAATAGAAGAATCAAAATTCACTTTCACGTCCCTTTTTATAAGCTACATAGAAATTTTATTTCTAGTTCAGTTATCAAATCTTATGTTATTTTGTTACTTGTGGGAACAATATGCAAAACACGTCACAGTGCTTCTTTATAGAATTATCCTTGCCATTCCCGGATTATATCACTAGCTTGATTATGTTTCTTTTTCATGTAAGTGTCTGATAAATTTTTAAAAAATCTTTAAAAATATACCTAACAAACTGCTGACATGAATTGCAAGACGATACATCACGTCATCTACTAAGACAAAAACTGCATTAAAATAGATAAAGATTTTCTTTAGAACTCCTCCCTATGTTTACATGTTACACAACCGTAGGTAAGATACATGTATTTGATAAATTATTATTTCGGTGACAATGATAATTTTATCACTTCCTTTGGATACATTAACTCTCTGGGGCATTTCCTTGTGCATTTGTCCTTGTAGTAACGATAAAATACTTTAATTCGTTTTTTTTTCTGGAACGGATTATCATCACAGACGGACTTTGAATCTTTAAAATTTAGTGGTAATGTGCACCGCCGTTTTCACAGAGGTGATATTGGACAGGACGCTCCTCCAGCCCCGATAAACATCTATTGGAATACTAAACATATTTCCAATGAAATATATTACTATTATTTTATGGATAATCTGGATAAAATCCTTTTAAAAATACTCGCTTACTTCAAGATTAACAATAGTGTACATGTAGTTAATATGTACATTCGTTTTTCTTTTAAAACAGATAAATATCTATAGAGTAATCTTTTTTCTTTTTCTTTTTTTTTTTCATTTCAAGACTTGGAATGCCTTAAAATGTATTAGGAATACAATTTCTGAAAAAAAAAATAACGAGTTAAACCATCGATTATGGAGCGGAAAGGAGGTGTCTTGTCCACAAGTAATGCAAGATCGTGTTTGTATTTCTTACAGAACTGCATGGGAACAGATAATCTCTATTTATAGACAATAAAAAAGGTTGATTGTATCATGTTTCACTTAAATTTTCATAGAAAATACCGAAAGCGTACACCACTGTATACGTTTTTTAAGCCTTATAGACTTGGTCAACATAATTATCTAAAATTCCTTGTAAATTATAAATTAAACCCAATTTTACTTGAAAACACTGATGTCAATATTCCGATCAGCATGATAAATGTATATATAATTAATAAGTGTAAATACATGTAAGAACTTTTCCATTCCCAGCTGCTGACCTTCAATAAGTAAATGTAGGTCAGCAGTGGCAGATTTAGAAGTATTTTGTCATATATAAACACTTCCTGATAATGCGATAAAACACTAGAATCCTTTCTGACATAATCAATTTTGTCAAATAAAAATCTGCAACAATACAGTGACAAGGATAACAAGTTTTGAAAAGAAATGTTCAAATGGTGACTGCTATACATGTAAGCCAAGCTTCCAACCCCCCCCCCCCCTTGTGTTTTGACATTCATGAACCCCAGTCATATATAAATTGAAAACGAATAAAACATGCTTTAAAAAAGCTGATGGTTTTCAATAAAAATGTTAAAAATGTTAATTAAAAATAATCTCTTCTTGAAGTCAAATAAAGTCAATGTTCACTATGAAAGAGACGCGCGTTTTAATTGGAGGTACATGTAGGATTAAATGTAAATTGATTGTGTGAACCATCCCAACTTATGTCGTTAAATTACTTTTTCACGCTGCAAATATTGATTGAATAGTTATCATAGTTGCGAAGACTGAAGAAATTGTTTCAAGTATATATATTTTCAACATGATTGCTCTTTGTGACGTCATTTTTTCAATGCATTGCGTCACTAATTTACATGTAATGTCCCATAGTAAATTTCACTGAGAAAGGTTCATATGGTTTTCATTTGCCTAAATAATTGTATTACTTTTTTTTTCAAATGCAGGATTGAATTTAAAAGACAATAAAAAATAATGAAGCCTTCAGATATAGAATTAAACAATTAATTTCTTTAAAAATATAGATTTTATTGTGGAGAAAAGGTGACGTCTATCCAAAAATGCAGCATTTTTTACTTCAATTTTTTGGAAAAACGGATGTGGCCGCACTTTTGTAAGGTTATTTTTTCTCTTTAATATTAAAAATCGTAGTGTATTTGTTTTTTCTGCAAAGTTTCGCATAAATACTCGGATGCGGCCATATCGAAATATAGACTTGAAGAGGAGGAAAACGTCCAAAATAGGGGAATTCCGGAATATTAGACCGGTTTTGAACGTTATATAAATGAAAGGGCACGTGAGTTGAGAAAAATTTGTTCCCATTTCACACACAGGGAAACTTAACACTTAATTGATACAATTGATAGAATGTAATCGTACGTTTAATTTTTGCCGATTTTACAGGGCCGTGAATCGGTCTTAACGTACCCAGCTCTTTAGATTGTAGAAACTTTTGTTTCTCCAAGTTATGATCATGGTTGTTCCTGAAAAATTGTTATAACATGTCAGGAGTGCAACAGAAAAAATGTAATGCTGCCAAAAAATCATTGATTTTAAAAATGAATATGACAATTAAATCAAAAAAGAATTTTCAAAGTGTACTCAGAATTATAGCTAATATATCATTTAAAAGTTAAAAAGATTATGTAATCGCAAGTAGCACTTATGAGAGTCAAGTACCGTACAAGTATCTGTGCATACCCATTTATGTCAGAAGTGCAACATCTGATTTTTTTGTTCCCTACCATGGACAAATTTTTATCAGTGCATGATTTTTTTTTTTTTTTTTTTTTTTTTTTTTTGCTTTCTTTTTTGGAAAATACATGTAAAGACACAAAGAACGTTTTACCAAATAAATCTATCAATTACAGGATCTGTCTGTGTTTCAGATTCATATTTCCTCTGTCAGGAGTGCAACACATTTTTTTAAAGATCCCAGCGCAATGATGAAATGACTGCTATTTGTTTTAATAAGTACATGTATTCCATGATCAATAAGGATCTATTTGAATAATTTAGTGCTGAATTATTGAGAATTTTAATATTGAAATCTGACTGTTTTTCAGCTTTGTCAATCCATATGTGTTTTCTCTTTTCTTTTCAATTTTTTTTTTTTTGAAATTGACGAAAAAAAAAATCACACGGAAAAAACTGTTATAGTCCCAGCACAACTTCACTAAAGCAACATAACACTTTCTGGTGTGATTTATGCTTCACAATTCTGCTTTAAAAACCCACATCCTCTTGGTAAGGAGTGCAACAAAACAAGGTAAAACAGGATCACTTCAAAATCTAGCATGTTAAGCTCAACTGAGCTGAAAGCTCAAGTGAGTTTTTCTGATCACATTTTGTCTGTAGTCCGTCTGTATAGCTGTCTGTCTGTCCGTCCGTCTGTAAACTGTTCACATTTTCGACTTCTTCTCCAGAATCACTGGGCCAATTTCAACCAAACTTGCCACAAAGCATCCTTGGAAGAAGGGGATTTAAGTTTGTTCAAATGAAGGGCCACATTCTCTTTCAAGGGGAGATAATTCAGAAAAAGTGAAAATTTGATGGCTTGTTTTAAAAATCTTCTAAAGAGCCACTAGGCCAAAAAAGTTGCAACATGTAGGAAACCTTTTAAGTGTAATTTTACTCTAATGAAAATTCAATTTTTTTTTCAAATGATGACCCCTGGGGGTAGGGTGGGGCTACAATTGGGGATCAAAGTTTAACATAGAATAACATAGGGAAAAAAACCTCTAAAAATCTTCTTCTCAAGAACAGCGAAGCCATGATTAGTCACACTGATATGGAAGCATCCTCCGGTAGTGTAGATTCAGATTTGTTCAAATCATGACCCCCGGGGGTAGGTAAGGGTTACAATGGAGATCAAACTTTTGCATAGGAATTTATAAGAAAATAAACTTTAAAAATCTTCTCAAGAACAGCAAAGTCGTGTTATGTCATATTTACATGGAAGCATTCAACTTTGTAGATTCAAATTTGTTCAAATGATGACCCCCGGAAGTAGGATGGAGGCCACAATGGAGGATCAAAGTTTTACATATATAAAGGAAAAAACTTTAAAAATCTTCTTCTCAAGAAAGCAATGCTATGATTAGTCATATTTATATGGAGGCATCCTCGGGTAGTGTAGATTCAAGTTTGTTTAATGATGACCCCCCCCCCCTCCCCCGAGGGCCACAATGGGGGATCAAAGTTTTACATAAGAATATAAAGGAAAAATCTTCTGATTAGTCATTTTGATATGGAAGCATCCTAAGGTAGTGTAGATTCAAGTTTGTTCAAATCATGACCCCCAGGGGTAAGATGTAGGCCACAATGGGGGATCACATTTTTTACATAATAATAAATAGGAAAAAACTTTAAAATATCTTTAAAAATCTTCTTCTCAAGAACAGCAAAGCCATTTGTTATATTGATCTGGAAGCGTACAAAAGTAGGGGGGATTCCCAACCCCTGGTTCCTATAGGTCTGGATCTATGACTCAGTACGGAATTCAAGAACAGGATTAGATTTTTTAGGAGGAGGAGAGGCATTTCCAGTGAAATAAAGCCCATGCAGCTTAAAGATAGCAGAGAGGGAGAAGGGGCGATCTGCATTCGTCCATCACGCACGGTATATCACAAGAGAGGTTGTTCTGTCTTGTATGGACTTTTGCCAGGTCATCGAGGATCCCCTTTCTTATATGGATGATTCCAAATTCATTTTTGGGATTTTTAATTTGCAATATAAATATTTAATAATGAAATCATAAGGAAAGGGACCCGGGATTCCTGACTCACCTTAGTTCACCTCCGGATCTGATCATGCTTTGCAGTTTTTCTTGAAAGCATTTTTCAGCTCAATTTTGAAGCCCTAATTCTTTTTGAAAACACCCCCCCCCCCATTCTAAAGTAGTTTCTCATAGATAATTCAGGATCCGCGCACTAGAAATGTTTGAAAATGACCATAGTCGACGTGATCGCTGTCATTTTTTTCCTTTACTTTACGAGTCTCTTTCCTATGACAATCACAAATGAATGCGCATTCGCCTGAAAACACGCACGTACATTGAAGTTATCGAAGTTAATGACTCATCTTTCACCTGATAAAAATTTGGAATTAACAGATTACAGAGGTAGACACACAGGTAAGTATATTCTATATTTTTAATGGTATAATTCTTTTCATAATGCAATTTTTAAATCAAATCAATTATTTTTTAAGAATATGCTTAAAATATTAGCAATGCTTTTTTTTTTTTGCCAAATTCTGAAGATGAATTTTTTGCTATATAGAATTGCTTCATTTGATAATCAAATTCTATAAATTTTCTTTTAAAAATTCAAGGCAATGTTTGATGTGACATATATTACATGCTTTTGAATATTTCCATGTTTTGACTTTTTTTTTGCTTGTTTGTTTTTGTATTGTTTTATTCTGTACGTTTGTGTGTATTTTTGTTTTTGTTTTTGTTTTCCCTCCATTATTATTCTTTTGATTGGAGCTCAAAATTAATATGCTTGAAATCAGAGTAATAAACAGTAAGTAGGATTTTTTAACGATCACATTTAAGATTTTAATAGCGATTCTCTGTAACCACTTAAACTTCTTTGCCACACATGGTCACCGATTTTGATGAAACTTTGCCCATTATTACAACTTGACACCAGAAACGTATATCAAATAAAATTTCGTTGCTATGTGTCTTGGTTGCCATGGTAACAGCCAGAAAAGTTGAAAAAATTGAGATTTTCAGCTACTTTAAATCTTTATTAAGTCTTAATAAAGACTAAGAAAAACAAACAAACCATTCTCCCCAAAACATGACACCTTGTTACCACTTATGCTATAAAGAAACTATTTAGAATTAATGTCTAAGTAAGTGGTAACCATGGGTACCACTGGCGGATTTAAGGGGGGGGCGTGGGGGGCGCACGCCCCCCCTAAAATTTTCAAAGTATGATATGACTAATATCAATAATGCCATACTTTGGTATATAACAAACCAATACCGCTATTTTTGTGCCTGGTTTTACTCTTAAAATACACGAAAACCCAGGAGCTTCCGGGGGCTTCGCCCCCTGGGCCCCCTCTATTCAAAGTACGATATGACTAGTATTAATAATGCCAAACTTTGGTACATATAAACTAACCAATACCCCTATTATTGTGCCTGGTTTTACTCTTAAAATACACGAAAACCCAGGAGCTTCCGGGGGCTTCGCCCCCTGGGCCCCCACCAGGGGGCCTTAAGGCGGCCCCCAGACCCCCTGCCTGAACAAAGTTATCCACGCCCCCCCTAATCACAAATCCTGTATCCGCCCATGGGTGCATTTGGAATACATTTTAGATGCTGAAAAATGCTGAAAAAACGCTCTATAGTCACAATTGATAGATGTTACATGATCAAACTCAATCATCAACGTAAGAAAAACAATGAAAAATATTTGACCTCATGTAATTAGGTATTGGCAATATTATTCTAAAAATAACTTTCATGGTTGCCATGGTAACACCGTGTCACCATGCAAAATCTGTTGCTATGATTGGGTTAATGCTACTGTCGTGAGGAAAAACAATAAAATTCATGACTGGCACATATGCATCCTTAGGACCTTGCAACACCGACAACATAAGAAAAATTGAGATTAATTGTTACTTTGCAGTGTAACCATGGAAACAATGTACTAGTTGTTTAAAGTGATTTTTTTTTCTGCTTTGGGTATTTACTAACCTTTTAATCAAGAAAAATATTATTTGAATCACCTTGAATAGTACTTATCTCGTAGAACTAATGTTGAATATCATATATTGATAAAGGTTATTGAAAAATACAACACTGTTGCTATGGTTACCAAGAAGAGAAAATGTTCGATTTTGTTAATTTTTTGTCAATATTAGACCCTATGTGCCAGCTTTTTGCATCCAGTTAGAGATTGGGTGATAGTCAAAATTGAAAGTCAGGTTAGTTGTTCACATATATCAATCATTAAAGTTTTGGGAATCTACATACAACGGTACGTATCCAAGGAAACAGAATATTTTTCAGATTTTTATGCAAAATTTTTCGGCTAATTTCCATAGCAACGCTCTATTTAAAGAATTGAATTTGAATTTTTTGAAATGTGAAAATTAGGGTCACACCAACGCCTTCAAAAATTGATCATCAGTTATATAGAAATATGCTTTTTAAAAAGGTAGGATAAGATTAAAACACTAAGAGAGTAAATTTAAAATCCCGTTGTGGTATTAAAACCATGGCAACCATTGCCAACCTATAAGAAATATCATATTTTGTCCTTGGTATATGTTACAAGGATCTCTTCTCTATTAATTGCTTGCATTTCAAGCTATAATTGTTTTTATTCTTCAGTGTATGACTTCATAAAATTAAATGAACAAAATTATTACTTTTGAATACTTTGTTTCCATAGTAACATATGTTATAGATGATTTACCAAACATGTTTATCATGCATTTAAGACACCAGGCCTTCAACTTTCAGAAACAGTCATTGCCACTTGTTTGCGTTGCTGCAAACGTTAACTGTGGGACTCTAAAGATGTTGAAAAATGCCATTTTTCAAACTTTAGGACATGTTGCTATGGTAACCATGACACGTAGCAACCAATTTTTGCCTGATTTGAGTATACAGTATCAAAGACTTTTATCATAGAGAGTTTGGAGAAATTCTGAGACTATGAGTGCCACAGCTCCTATATAAAAGTTAAAGTCATTACAGAGAATGGCTCTTAAAATGAACCATAACTTACATTAAAATTGATAATCGATGCCTGTTGAAGACATGTGATATTTGGTCAATTGTTGAGCAGTGTGTTCAATGTACTGTGCGAGGGTGAGTAAAGGATACCCAACCACCCCTCCCCTCATCGCAAATTCCCGTCACATCCTAATCAATTGTCTTTCTTTAATAAGTATGATTTGTTTTGTTTTGTTTTTTTTGTTTTTGTTTTTTTATAAATAATATTAGAGTCGAAAAAAAAAATCAGTTACGCTTTAAGATAATTTTTAATGCATAAAATTAATTATGCATGAGATGCATATTTTAAAGTTTTATTTAATTATACACTGTACTTGAATAATTATATATGTACCGTCTCTAATACATGTAAAAAAATATATATATATATTTCATTTATTGTTCTTTGAAAGACATACATTTTGTATGTCAGAATGTATTTTTTTTTATTTCAAACATTTTTCGTAAACAACTCTAACATCACAAACACTGGTCGGTCACCCACAGGGCGGATCCTGGAGGAGGGGGGGGGGGCACTAACTCCCTAATATTAAGAAATTTATTGATACATGTAATTGTATGGTATTTAAAATTAATTTTCGTCAACTTAAAAAATGTGAGTTTCCAAAGAAAAGATTGAAAGGCTCTAGAAAAGAGGTCGACCCCCCCCCCTTTTTTTTTTTGGTTTGTCAATTTATTTTAAGATGTCCCGGCACTCTCACTGCAAATGATTCTTTTGGATCCGCCCTGTGAGTTGTTTGTTTCATATTGCTATACTGAGTTATCTTTCTTTTTCCCCTAAAGAGGTCGCTCTAAAGTCACGTGAGGATAGAGATGACGTATGGAAGTAAATAGAACCAAAATATCAACAAAGTGTCGTGACAGCCTTGCAAAATAGTCTGAACTGCGCCATCAATTAAACATCCGGAAAATTCTAACAAATGGCCAGCATTTCGAAGCAAGAAGAATTTCAGGGTAGGTAGAAACAAATTTTGAGAGTTTCAGGCAAAAGGGAAACAAAACAGGTGCCCGCGTTTTCTATCGAGGTTTCGTTAACATTTCATTGTTTTTAGTCTGCGCAGCCATTTGTCAAAGTGGGTTAGCTAGGTCTATTATAGTCAGTTTATCAACTTTCTGGAATGTAGACAGTGTTCCTTTATTGTTTGGCTTGGAATTGGCATACGAATTCGGATAATCAGATTCGGATATATATAATATAATATATAATAAAGATTTTACTTGTTAAACACTTTTTATGTACAGATGAGAATATTCAAGTTTATGTTCGATTTTTAGTCAATGTTTGTATGCTCTGATATGAACAACACAGATTTGCTTGCTTAGTAAGTACAACTTCAAACATTTTCAAGCTGGAATAATTGCAAAATCAGCATTTCAGCTGTTAATTTAGAGAAGTAGGGTAAAGAAAATAAAAATGCTATTGCTACAAAATACTTTTAAGATAAAATGTGTACAGGATAGGGGTTGACTGAGGGTTCAGACAGTGAAGCAGATGAATGGGTGTAAGTCTCTCTATTCAGACATGCATACATATTGTATAATTGGTGGATACCATGTTATATAGGAATTTTAATGTACCACAGTTAGGCAAGTTTGGCCATGAGTTTAATTTACATGTATTCATTCATCCTTAACACCTCTCAACTAATAGATCTATAACTTTAATTTGATATTGCTTTGATGGTTATGTCACAAATTTTTCAGTATGTCTTATTACTGTATAGTTATTTTTTTTTTTTTTACATAAAGTGTATGGTTTTGGACAAAAGTGATAAAATCAGAAGGCAGAGATGCTTTCCTAATTTGTACATAGATACATGTAGTTTATAGAGCTATAAAGGTGGAACTGGCACTTTGTGCCACAGGCATCAAGCTCGCTTGAAAATTTGTGCAAGTCACTAAGCTTACTTAGATAATGAATGCAGGGTTGTTCCTAAGAATTGAAATAGCAGGGAAATTTTAAAAAAGTAGACGGGGGTTTAGGATTCTGCCCTTAACAGGGGTTAAGGGTGAATACCAGAATAACCAGGGAATTACATCATTATAGGTGGGGAAATTCCCTGGCCCCTGGGTCTTAGGGACAACCCTGTGAATGTATCAAATCTTCTTTTCCATAAAGTTTGGATATGACATATCAATATAAAATCCATCTGAAGCTAAATAATATATGCCTGTGCTTTTCTGGACTTTCTGTCTTAAATCAGAAGTATGATTGAGGGCTAATGGGAGGACTCAATGTTGTGTAGCCATAAAATGTATTTTTCACCAATCTCAGCTTTAATTCGTATCATCATAAATGTGAAGGAGTAAAGTGAGAATGAAAATATAAATTATGACCACAATATTTTGAACCCTTAGCAGGGTTGTCCCTAAGACCCGGAGGCCGGGAAATTTCCCCGCCTATGTACTCTGGTATTTCTCCTGACCCCCTGTTAAGGGAGAAACATCAAACACCTTCTACTTTTTTAATGTCCCCTGCTATTTTAATTCTTAGGGACAACCCTGCTTGGGTTCAGGAGATTTTGGAGCTTAATATTTTGTACAGTAGTAATTAATATTTAGATCCTCAGGGTTCATTTAGCATCACACCTGGGTCATAATAATTGTGACACCTCGCAGCTGCATTCAAGTCATTATGTTAAACATGTTAAAAAAATTCTTTACTGGAGGCACTGAGGAATATGTGACCTACTGCTAGATTCCTTTGCCAGATGAAGTCAACTGACTGACAATTGTTACTGTAGATCTTGGCTTTCTCAAGGCCAAGCTGAGGTGAAGGTTAATTGCTATACATGCTTGAAGGTTTCTGTATTGTCTGTGGCATGAAACAAATTGAATACATGTATATATGCATGGTATAGTTTTCTTATGCATGCATACATTGCACAGAAAACATAAATGACTTGTACATTTATGTAGGAAGGTATATTATCATGATGAAGCAATTGATACAAAAAACAATATAAAATGTGTACTGCTTTAGTCTTCAGAAAAGTTTTTGGTATTCATTAATAGATGAGAAATAATAAATTTTATTTTACATGTAGTAAGTCAGTGTCTTCATTTGAAAGCTGTAACTGGATACCCTTAATAATGACTATATTTCTGGCGCTGTTTATTTTTCAGTGCCAATAAAATTTGAAAGTATTTGAATTATTTCATTCAGTTCACATGATATAATTGTAAAGGTATTATACATATGCTTGCAACTATCAGTTACATGTGCTTCAGTTGGTATTTCTGAGATCCATCATGTATAAATAATTTTATACTACTAAAGCAGGTAACTGTCATTAAACTTGGTTAAAAGGAAGTCACACAGGGACCTCAAATTTTTAACTGAGATTTCCTTTTAATCAAGTTTTTTTTTATAGCCAAGTATTACTGTATTAACCATTTATCTTATACAGTGTATCGTGCACATGCATTTTTGTTTTTCACACACATTTTGACTCCGTAAATTAAATTGTACATTATATGTATATTCATTCATAATTAAGTGTATATTTAATGTCAGTATGTCACACAATTACGTACTTCACAGGCCATATCTTGTAAACAATCAATAGCTCATGTTCAAAGGAAATAAATTGCAGAACTGAAGTATTATGTGTTTGACAGGATGCAACCTCTTTATCTTTTATAGTTGCACAATATCATTGTGTGTAAACTTAGATTTACTTCACTCACTGCATTGTCTAAGTGACTTAAATTTGCCTTAAGATGGAACAGTAAACCATACGATAAATAGTTCTTGGCACATGTGCATTGATAGCATACCAGAAATAGCATGTTAAATAATGTCATTGAATCCTCGACATGCTCTGACTGCAGATGTGCATGTCTGTGTGAATTATTATAAGGCTACATGTGTTAGTCTGGTCACACATAATATACATTCAATATCTGACAAATCGGTGTGCACACAAGGTGCACAAGCATTTGGTGCACAAATTTAACAATACACTTGCTAGCTGTCTTTCTATATATTTTGGATAAGGCTCTGTGTCTTTCAAATGATTTATCATCAATGAATTGAAACTGTATATGGATGTTGATGACTTGATGTAGCAGATTACTGCAAAATGAATCTATATGTTAAATTTGTTCATATTGAAAAAGTATTTTTTAAAAAGCAATATGAGCTTCAACTTTGATGTCGAAATTTTTAGTTGCAATAATATAATAAGTTCAATGACAGAAAAAAAGAATGTTTATAAATTTCTATTGTTTTTGGGTTTAATTGATCATAAAGGTTTCATTTACATACAGATTTATCATAACAGCACATTTTAACAGCAAAATAAAATTCTCAAAAATGCTTCCCATATTGCGTTAAATGTCCTGGAATAAATATGAAATTATTAAATCTTTCATATATAATATATAATTTGAGGTGCCCATAACCTTAGTATGATTACTGCCATAATTTTGCATTAAGGGTTTATGAAACATATACTTAATATCAACTGGTAATTATTAGTTCCTCCATCATGTCCATGGATATGTAAAAAAAGGAAAGAATTAACAGAGAATTGTACTGTGAATTTTTCCAAGTACTGGACCAGGTACATAATTTGTAATAATGATTATTATCAATTACCAAATTTAAGTAAGTAATTAACAATCCGGTACCTGAGTATTTTAAGAGGTGTTCAACTGACTTTCATGATAAATTCATGTTCAGATATTAGAAAGGTACATGTATGTATAAATAGGACACTTATGAAAGTATATAATCCAGGTCATGACGAATACATTACATAGGCGTTCACCAGTGGCTATCTCATGACCCACATACCTGAGTTTTTTTATGCCTCACCTGGTCCTTATATATAGCTTAGGAGAAACGGAGAGGGGAAACCTAAAGAAATATTATGCCTAATGTGATAATCAGGTTTGTTAAAGCGTAATTAGCTTTTAAAGGCATGAATACTTGTAAACTCTATCAAAAAAAAAAATGAACATTTAAAACTTTGTTATTAACTTAATAAATGCCTTTAATTCATTAGAGGTATATCATTTTGAATTGAAATTTGGCATGTGAAATCGTCCACATGCTCTTAATTGATATTAAAGTTCATGCAGTTGCAAAATTAACTTAAGAAATTTAAAGAACAATTAGTTTTAATCATATTAACAGAAGCATTAATGTACACCAACTACCAGCTAGTATTTCATGTTTCTAATAGGTTGCATGCATGCAGAAAATGGAATAATGATCACATGTAAACAAAACACAAAAAAGTCTTATCAATTGAAGTATTTACCCATTAATTTACTGTCAGCATGTGCAATTTGGAATATTTTTTATGATTAAACTAGAAAAAGAGAATTAATTCTGTTACGTGCGGTAATAATTCCTTGATCTTGTGATATATATTAATTTCATATAATCTTCAGAAAATTTGTCAAGGTCTTCAATTTTGTGGATAGATGTACATGAATTAGTATAATTAACATTAAGCAATCAGTTATGATGAGCCTTATATGTGTTAACAATCATTGCAGATTCTTGGGTGGACCTGGAATCCAGTGGTCAGTCCACAGAAGCAATGACTTCCATCCATAATGGAAACTCGGAGGTGGAGAAGCTCTTGATAGAGGCTCAGAAGGAATCTCGAAGTCCCTCCCGAGCCAACAGCAAGGAGTCCTCAGCAAGAGGAAGGTAAGTATTAGCATCACCCTCCCACAATCAGAACTCTAATAAGACACACAACTAGCCAGTTATTGTATTTCTCTCACTAATAGAACTCTAACAAGACACAGGACTGGCCAGTTTTTGTAACCCTCCCACAATTAGAACTCTAAAAAGACCACGACTGTGGCCAGTTATCATCACCTTTTCACAATTATAACTGTACTATTAAACACAGGACTGTGGCCATTGTATTTCAAGACAGTTGAAATGCATACTCTCATGGTAATATTGATAGTGATAACTAAGCACACATTCTTAAGTTATTAAAATAACAGTTTCATTCAAGCTTTTTAACTGTAACTCAAAGTGAGGATAAAGTTAAAGTTTTCATCCATATCATTATGGATTTGGTTTAATATGAAAGACAGGATATTTTGATGTAATGACTCTAACTGATTATCATTTCTTCTCTGTAGCCCAAAGAGTCCACACAGTCCAAACAATGAACTTCAGGAGACCAGAGACCCTGGAACAGAGTGGATTTGGGACTGGTCAAGTCGGCCAGAGGCCAATCCTCCTATGTAAGTAAAACTGAGCTAGGCCAATCCTCTTAAGTAAGTACAGTGGAGCTAGGCCAATCCTCTTATGTAAGTACAGTTTAGCTAGGGCAATCCTCCTATGTAAGTACAGTTGAGCTAGGGCAATCCTCCTATGTAAGTAAAGTTGAGCAAGGGCAATTCTCCTATGTAAGTACAGTTGAGCTAGGGGCAATCCTCCTATGTAAGTAAAGTTGAGCTAGACCAATCCTCCTATGTAAGTACAGTAGAGCTGTGCTGAATTCCATCTAGTAACTTAACATGTGCATGTTAACGTTGATCCTGAAATTTTTTCAAATTTGATTTCATGAACCCTTGGAATCAGGCAACCGTAAAGTTTTCATAAAATCCCACTAAATTTGAGGTGACAAAATTTTAGTGTAGTATTGGTTGTCTACGAAAAATGCCTATTCTTGATATATAAAGTGCAATCTTATATGCTATATACAGATAGTGGTCAAGTCTTTCTTAGGCCTACCCTCCGATCATGAAAGCAAACTTATTATCATTTTAAAAATGATGTGTTTATTGACAAAGGTGTTGATTTCAACGGTCACCTTCTAAGACATGCACTTAGAAGGTGACAGTTATCTAATCAGGATGTGTATTCCAAAATCTTGCCTAATATGATGTTAACTTTTAGTCTCTTTCATTCCATTGTTTGAAATGTTATCTAATCCAAAATGTTGTCTAATCGTGCCAAATCCTATGGGCACTAGCAGTGTCCAGATTGTACAAGTTTTAATGTATTATTGCAGAATACCCATTGTGTTTCCTTTTATTGTAGAGAATGGAAGGAGAGATTTAAGCGGCCAGCTACCAGTGTTAGGAATACACGTGTAATGAAGACCACTTTCTTCTCCTGGGAAAACTTGCCATATATTGTATGCAGTTCTACTATAGCCTTTATAAGTGGAGCCGCCATGTAAGTGCTTCTTATTCAGAGGCTCTTTGTAAGCAATTCAAATGACTTTGTAATGGTTTCTGATATTAAAAAACAGAGGATTGAGAAAACCATGGGGTTTGACTGTACCTGAAATCTATACTTATAATTTGATTGTTTAAAATAATAACAATCTGCATGGTTTATTAATCGAGAATTCTATAATTTGTTCTTCTAATTTAAAGCAATATGAGCTGCAACTTCGATGTCGGAAATTTTTGTTGCAAATTTATAATTTACACTATTTCAATGACAGGAAAAAAGGACATTTGTAAACTTCTGTTGTTCATATTTGCGGTGGAAGAAATATTTTGAAGCTTTGGTTGAAGCAGAATTACGTTATTGTCGTCCCGTGCAAAATTGATTCCTTATATAATACATGTACCAGATATTCGATTGGTACAGAAATCTTTCTTATCAAACAATTTATTTAATACTTTATTTATGTCAAATTGATCAAAAAAAATTCAAATTACATAAAAAATTATCAAAACAGCACATTTTAACAGCAAAACTAAATTCTCAAAAATGCAGCTCATATTGCTTTAATGTAATAATTCAGATTTTTTTTTACTTTTACCAGACATTTATGAATGTTTTGTCTCCTTGTTTTTTTTAAGGATGTTTCTAATAATGAGAAGACTGGGCAATAACAAATTAACCATCTAGACAGTCTTCAACATGAATTCAAGGTCTGCCGCTGACATGAAAGACCACAGACAGTCCTCAAATAGACACACACACAAAGTGAAAAATTCTTAATATTGAGAGAGAGCTTTGTCTGTTTCACATTTAGGGATGATCTGCTTGCATAATTATATGCAAGATATTTGTTTTTTTTCATTTACTTCTCATAAATAACAAATTACATGTAGGTTTATATATTAAGGTTTTTTTGTGTGAAATGCATAACCCATACACAGTCTTTTTGAGAAACCTGCATTTGAGTTGGTGAATGCACACATTTTGCTAAGTGACTCTTTTTGACTTTCTACAGCTCAAATAAACCATATTTTTCAAGTTTGAACATCAAGAGTTAAATATTTTGGTAATACTTTTTCAAAGAAAAATTTATCAGTATGACATTTGTTATGAAATTTTAAAAGCAAAATGCCCTGAACACAATCTTTGAATCATATGTATACATTGGATTATTATACATCCTAAATTGTACAACTTTACCGTCCATATTTTGTTGAGAACCTAACAGTATATATTATGTGCATTCTCTAATCTTACAACTTACAATGAATATTATTTATATGTTGAATTTAAGAAAAAAAACACACACCTGCATTTATTTTTTCTACCATTTTAATCAAATTCTTTTAAGAAATACCTATAAATGCACAAATTATTTTATTCAAAATGATGTGTCTGACTATTTGATCAGATTTTACTAAAACCTTTAGATATATAAATCATTTTGGGTAGGCAAGCAGAAATTGATTTTTTTTAATTTCTAATTTCAAGTTTGTGTAAAGAAGTTGTATGTTGGTATGCGGAGTGTTGAATGACCTTGATAATTTACATTTGTTAAACATATTTAAGGGACAGAATTTCCCGTTATGGTGAAATTTTGCATTATCCTTTTCTACCATTGATTGTAGTAACACAATTCGTAAGTTTCATTTATGCCCCCCTCCCCTCTTAATAAAAATGTGTGTAGATTTCTACAGCTTTTTGTAGACACTTTTAGTGTTTCATGTACCAATATTTATTCTTTTATTTATTGATTTTCAAGAAAGTTGTCTCAAACTTTGGGATCCTCCCCATACAAATTAAAATGATTTGGATCCATGTATAGACAGTATAGTGCTCTAGTTGCATAATGGGATCTTCTCATTTGAATATTCATGAGATTCAGAGACTCTCTTGTCATAACGTATCATCATTGTGCTTCTTTCTTCCAGCAATTATATATTGTAGTTGGTATCCATTTATTGTAGTGTTTTAAGTTATGTCCAAATACATGGCAGGGAAACAAAATTATAAATAACTAAATCTATCATTATAAGTAAAAGTAAAAAATGGTAAACTTTCTACATTGTAAAGATTTTAACCACATGAAAATAAATTTTGAAACAGACTACCCTGCATTTTAACAGGAAATTTGGATATAGCTTATTAAATGTAGGAAATATGTATGTTTTCTGCGATATTAATTGTACTTTTAGTTTATACTAGATTTTGCATCAAAATACTGATTTTTTTGTGGCCTTATAGTATTTTGGAAGGTATCAGGTAGTGAAATAACACATGACAAATGTACTCATTTTTTAAATTTCTGAAGTGTTTTTAAATTATCCATAGACTTACAACTTAATATAGTGCTATTTTTTCATTTTAGTTTAAAAAAAAAAGTCTTTAAAATGTGCTGGCAACTTTAATTTTAATGTATTAATAATTGAAATAATTATTACAGTTGTACTTCAAGTGCATTATATATGCGTTACAGATTTAATTAGTTTGTGCAGAATATGTGCACTGAGTACACCGTATAGCATATAATAGCTTAATTTGCATTATTCGTTTCATTTTGATAGATGTTATCTTTAACTACTAAGGACTCAATTATCCATATTCCAGTTTCTACGCACAATTCATTTCAAAAGTTGTGTATTTGATCACATGCTAATTTTGCAACGATAATAAACTTAATTCTGTGGGTTGATTGAATACATATACATATACTAGTATCTACATGTATATGACATGTAGATAATCCATGTACCTTATAACACTAGTTCACTTTTTTTTTTTTAAAAAAAGGATGTTACATACATAAACTGTAAGATCTGATTTTTTTCTTTGCCAATTTGAAGATAGTATTCAAGGAATTAAGCATTTAATATTCATTGAAAAGTATGGTGTGTGCCTCAACATTTTTAAGATTTACAAAACAAAGTAAAACTGGAAACCAACACCTTAAGGTTAAAAATGCGGAAGATTCCCACGTGTGGATACCAAACAGATTTTTTAAGATTTGGTAAATCATGCTAAGTGTACATAGATGTATAACATACCTGAACCTTTGATGGTCTCTCACCCATTTTATAAGAAAACAGCTGGTCATTTGCCTTAATATTCACAACTAAATACATGTAGGAGTTTTGTCAGCATTAGTATTGTTGAGGAGAGTTTATGAAGAGTTATCTCATTGAAGAATGCCTTTGAATGTTGATTGTTGAGTGATGTTATGTGCAGTGTTATATTACTGTAAAATGTTACAGTTTTTATTTATGTTCATTTTGCAAGGATAATTTTTGCACATTTTTTGTGTAATTTTTTTATGCAGATGGAGGTACACATAATTGTTATAGACAGGACAATTTTCTTGATTCTGGTTACTGATAATGTTTATGAATTGTCTCTCCTTTAAATGTAACTAATTTCTGATCTTTGCACATGTAAACATTATTTTTTGGGGAAAAAAAAACAACTACTCCTTCACATTTAACAAAAGTTTTGAGGTTGTTAAGAAAAAGCTCACCAGTTTGTTTATGAAATAGAGTATTAATTCTAGAACTAATCTGTTCTGGATATTTTTTATTGTAACTGAGTCCATTCATAATTAGGAGTTAAATTTTCATGCGCTTATTTTTCCTTTAGCACATAAAAGTGTATTTTGAATATGCACGAGTATTTAGTGTGTCTTCAGCAACTACTGTATATAGAAGTCTTTATTTAAAATTTCATAAGCTGTTTCCTCTTATTTTGCAGTTTTATTTTAAGGGGATAAGTTTGGTGAATATTTACTCTGCATATTAAATTTTCCCCCCTGTACAGTATTTTAGAATGACAAACACCAAACTATGTAGTTGCATTAACAATTCATGAGTATTTTGGACCACTGACATTGTAACATTTGGACATTCCAGTGTGTTGGTAGTAGACTAGGACTGGTTTTGTTATTAAATGTAATTTTTGAAGGTCAAGAAGTGTTAATAAAGTAAGGTTCAAAAATGTTGTAACATCCGGTGTTTCACAGAAAAGTTCATGCTTACAATCCAAAATACATATAATGAATAACAATCTACATTGAGTTTCCTAGTCATTTCTTCAATCAAATTTTTAGTTTTAGCATGTATATACACATGTATATAAATGAAACCAATAGTACATGTAAACTTCATTAGACACTTATCTTTCTGTCAGGGCATACCAAGAACTTGTGCTGTACATGCTGATATTGTTTGTTATAATTTTTATGCTACTTCATGAAAAAAAAATGGTAAGATTCTTTAGGAAACAAAATTTTCACATTGTAAAGTTTAGTATAAAGCTAGAATTTATTTTATCATAATGAAGATAATGATTGATCTTGATTATTTTTTATTTCTCAACAAAACTGGCATATGTATCAATATTTATGGTAGTTAGCAGTTATTCATTTGTGTTTGACAGTCTTTACGCAAGAGAACAACGAAAAAGTCAAAATCTTAAGGAAAAAAGTTGCAGGATTTGCTGCTTATGTCAGTATTTAAGTTTTTTTCAAGTAGTATTTAAGTTCTGGTAAATTTATATTTCATATGCATATGACATAGCTCAAATTCCTGTATCCCTGCTTTTATATGTGAATATTTATCTGCTTTTGGAAAATTTATTTCTTATTTGATCTGTGCAAAATTACAAATTGATCATGTTCAGTATTTAGTGCAATTACATTAAAATGGATTTGGTGTATCGTAATCGGTGTTTTCTCATTCATTTAAGAACAAACCATGATTGTTTGGTTGTGTGCTAGAAAAGGATGTAGTTGGAATATGAAACATTTAAAAAATACTTCCAGAGCAATTAATTAATGATATAGTTCATAATTGGACTGACACAGTGCAGTTAAGAAAATTGCTTATAACGTCTCGTGTAGCAATTAAGAAGGATCAACTTTAAAATGTCTGTAATGAGACTTGAATTCAAAACATATTTATACTCCTCAGGAGGTGTAAATGTACCAGGATTGATGTCTGTAATGCCAAGGGGTCACAAGACATTAAGGAGACAATAGTTTCTTATAACCATGCAGGACAGTTTCACCTTTGACCTTGATATAAATAAGAAATGTAAGTACAAGTGCATCAAATTTGAAGGCTTTCAAGCAGAGTACTCAAGATACTTAGCTGACATCTTCTTAATCCTATATTCAAGGAAAATTAACCCTTGACCAATGACCTTAGAGTATCAGGTATGGAGTTTGATATATGTCGAGCAAAGGGAATTCTTAAAATCAAGCGGACAATGCCCTCCTATGTCCATTGTAGTTTGATTCTTGATGGAATGACCTCAATATCAATCCGGGTTATCTAGCCCTTAGGGGGTACCAGATGAGTGTCCCAAGTTTGATGTCGTTCAAGCAAAGTGTTCTCGATACTGATTGGACAACTCTTGGTCTACCAACCAGTGCAAAGCAATAACCCCCATCCCCCTCCTCCCACTTTTTTTCCCCCAAAAGTGGTCATAAAAATTGGAAAATCCTTAAAAATCAATTTATCAAACACGTATAAAGTCACTGATTATTAGTGACCTAAAACAACTACATGATGAAATAAATTACAATTATCAGACACATTCATTTGCCAAACTAAACTGATTTAATAAAATATCTGATTAACAAATTCATTTAATTTACATATTCATAAAACAGTCAAAAATGATATAAGTCAAAAATGTCCAATATTTACATAAGATGATATAAAAGCAAAACAAGCATCAACTGGTACAGGTACAGATGATGATATCTATATAAACAGCTTACACAGTCAAAAGCCTGGTAAGCCAGGCAATTATGATCTTTGGTTTGCAAAGGTTAAATCTGGGAACTTTAAAGAAGATTTAAGAGGATCAATTCCATGTACTAGCTGGAAAATGTTAGTTCTATTTGATATGGGCTTTGTTATTTACACTTGAGAGCCATTTCAGAAAGTATATAATTATATACCAGTTAAGGACATCTTCAATTATAAAAACAAACATCACAGAAAAATTGCATTCCATCCTTGTATACTACATAAATTTTCAATCTGGTCTGAACTTTGTCTTGAATAAAACAAATAATCTTGACCAGAGATCAATGCTTGTTAAACATATGCCCCTGCTAGGATAAACAATCACTTCCATGCATCAAAACCTCCTTTCCTACAAAAGAAAAGACCAATAAAATGTCAAAATCTCATTTACAATGGGTTAAATTTTTCTCCCATTTTTTAACCCCAAAATAGAGTTTTAGTCAGTTCATATATTAATTTTAATTCCAAAAATCACTTCTACTAATTTGACCCCCCCCCCCCCAAAAAAAAAATTGTCAGGGATGAAGTCACAAGTCTGACTGGAACAAGACTACTTCTCAAAATTGGTAATTTCCTCTCATATGAACCCTCCCCCCCCCCCCCCCTCCTTTATCAAAATCAAGATGTACATTCATGACTACATAGTTACGTAGATTTTAGTCCTGTGAGAAAAGAATATCTACTTAAGGTACAGAGGAAGCCAATGCTTTATGCCACAGTCATTTTATGACCTGAGGACATTACAACAACCCTTCAAATCTATTTACTGTGGAATCATTTTAATTTGTGAGGGTCAAAGTTCATGGGTAACCAAATTTTTACCTGCTCATGGGCGGGAGGTAATTTCATGGGTAACTCGTATTTACACAGGATTCAATAAAATGATACATGTACTATATATGACAAAGTTCATTTGTGTGGATATAAATTCATGGGTAAGGGTTACTCATGAGCAATGACGATTCCACAGTACACAGATACATTATAATAATAACCATTAAATATCAACATTTCCTTTAAGAATATTACTGTAACATACATTCTTTACCATCCCATGATCTTTTAATTAAAGCTAACACAAGTAAACAGCAAATATGAATATTTTTAAGGGGTCTTCTTTGCTTTGGTTTGATCATGTTCCTTTCATTGCAACAAATTAAAAATGTGTAACATATGAAACAGGTAGATCAATACATCAATCGTGAATAAAAAAAATAAACTGGATCTAATATAGCATACCTGCTACAAGTACAAAAATGAGCATATTATATTAGACAAAACATGGTACATGTTTAATGACCCTGCATCGGTATGTCTTAAATTAAATTAATAAAATTTATGTGTTTAAGAAGATATTATGAATGCCAAGTCAATGTCTGACTCCCCCCCCCCCCCCCCCCCCAAAAAAAAAGTTTATAAAATTAATGGTATTTATAAATGAATTTGGTGCATGAAATATGTTCACCGTACAAATTCTAATACTCTGATTAATGGGAAAAAAAATCAACATCATTTACCAACAATAAAGAGTGACAAAGATTATATAAGCATGCTCATATCTGGACATCTTCCACACTGGATTGACTTTTACCTAATTATATTGTATCAGATTAAAAATTTTTGAAATTTTTATTGTCTTTGATAGATGTAATCATTAATTGTTCTTGGGGTGGATAAAAATTAATGACATATAGGAAATTCATTGAGGGAGTTTCCTATATAAATAATCCAATAGGTGAACACAAAACATTAGCAATTGTTATACCTTTAAAAGTTGCTTCCTATATAATTCTATACTAAAAAAAAGTCTAACATTTCCAATGTTTTACTGAGCGGTCATAAAAAAAATCGATGTTTGACTGCAGAGCGAGATATTGAACCTGTCATGAGATGTTGGACCGCTTACGTCACATTGTGGGCGGGGTCAGCTGTATCTTATTTGCATTCGTTGGAGTTTGACAGAACTTTACAGAATTGACCAAGTTTAGACCGCAGTGCGGGTAAACAAAATTTACATCATGTTATGTCAAAATAAAAATCAAAAGGTATAACAAAACATTTATTGACTTTGTTCTCGGGCAAAATGCGTTTTATTGACCTCTCGAACCAAACTGTTTGCCTTCGGCCTAATGGCCTCAGGCAAACAGTTTGGTTCTTGGGTCCAACAAAACACACGTTGCCCTCGAACCCAGTCAATATATGTATTATATTAGACTGAGGCCAAAAAAAATAATAGTCTTGTTTCCTGCTACCAGCCTGAAAAAAATAGGGTAGGTAGGTAGGAAAATTATTTTATATTATATTATTTTATTTTATTTTTTTCCAACAGTATTTTTTGGTATGAACCAATACAAAACCAAATTAAACATGTCATATGTCAATATTATCTTTTAAAATTAAATTTCATGTCTTTTGATGAACAACTTAATTAGTGGTATTTTATGAAAGTCCATATTTAAAATAGAGAATTTCATGAAATACCACTTGAATATTATATTTTTTTCAGTTTTGGAACATGAAATTCCTGCAATTCCCGATTTTTTGTTTCCAAAACTAAACATAAAAAACTTTAGGGTCAGGTGCAAAAAAATAGGGTCGGTCGGGTAGCAGGAAACAAGACTGTTATTTTTTTTGGCCTGAGTTAATAATCAGAGCAGGTTATAAAGTATTGGGTCAGGATGGTTCAAGGTCAAAATCATATTCCAAATTAATCTGCTGGAGTTAAATTTCTTCTGTATACTATAAGAATGGACTTTTAATATACACAAGGTCATACCAAACAATAGACAAAATGACACAATTTTTTTCCCCCAAGATGTCAAATTTATAATCTTATTATTAATAAGATTGCTTCATGTTTTTAGAATGCTGAGACATCTAAAAAATTTAATAGGGACTGGAAAGAGTTATAAACACTACTCCTACATGTATCTATATCTGGATGCTGAGCTTGAATGTAAAACTTCAGTTTGAAAGCAATCCTGTAAGTTATGAGGGCAAAATTAAAGCTTATCAATTCCTTATTACACAAAACTTATCAATCCCTTATTACACAAAGCTTGAATCCCTTATTACATGAAGCTTATCAATCCCTTATTACACAAAGCTTATCGATCCCTTATTACACAAAGCTTATCAATCCCTTATTACACAAAGCTTATCAATCCCTTAATAAACAATTAAAGTTTATCGATCCCTATAACACAAAGTTTATGGATCCCTTAATGCACAAAGTTCATCAATGATATCTCTTAATACACAATCTCAATGTTATTAAAAAATACAAGGTGTCGAGGGGAATCAAATACAAAAAACACAAAATAAAGCGATTTAAATTAAAAAAAAATAATAATAATAATACAAAAATATTTTAAAATGTGGAGGAAATATATTACAGAAATTAGAAGGATAATACAATTTGAAAAGCATGGATATTATAAGTACATGACTATATATGTATATAGCAAAAAAAGTACAGCAACAGTCCACATTCAAACAGAATATTAATTCATAAATATATTTAAAAAATACATATAAATGTGTCTATAACTAATATATCTATTAAACGCTTAATATAAAACAAAAAGAAAAAAAAAATGACAGATCAAAAATATTTCATGGAAAGTCAGTCACTGTGTCTTGTGCATAGATAAAAAAAGTTTGAAATTATCACAAATCTTGCCCTAGGCCAAAAAAATATGTACACTGTGTAGGATAAAAATATTAATTACACTATGTGTAAAGTCATTCTTAATTTATGATGGGTCTATCATTTCTATTGAAATGCGTAATTTGTATAAATATTGTCTGTTTGGAGTTCACTGGTATTATTAACATAAAGTTCAGTGGGGTCATTAGCAGAATCGGGATTCAGGATTTGATCGAATTTGTCGCCAATCTCTGAGACTTTCAAGCGATGGCTACTTTGTTTATCCCAGCAACGCATCATGACTTCATCATATCTGAAATTTAATATCAAGTATAATTTACTTCTAACCTTTTGCATCAATTATTGAACATCTTATTAATACTTAGAAAAATGTTCCTTTCAATAACTTTGTACATGTACATATGATTATTGTATGCAATTCAAATGACTTTGTAATGTTTTGTAATACATGTATAAGAAAACAGAGGGTTGAAAAACATGGGGTATTATGATACATGTATAGTAAATGCATTTACCAAAAAATATTGCCTTCCTGCAAACATTTGCTGCAAGTCTGCAGCAAACATTGCTGCAAACTTGCTGCAAGCTTGCTGCAATGAAGCTCAAGAAACCAATAAAAAAAATCTAAAAAAAATTTAAAAATTTTTTAGATAAAATTCAACACCCAACAGCAATTCTAGAAGTGTACATATGTGTACCTAGATGCAACATCATGTAACTTTGGTCCAGGTAAAGCTAATAATTACTTGGAAATGGACCTGCTCAAAAATGTAGATCAGATCCAGCATCTGAAGCAAGTCTGGTTGTGTGCATCCTAGGATGCATTATTCATTAAAAAAAAATGGTTCAGGCAGGTCTTATAGCTACTAGGGAATGGACCTGCTCCAAAATGTTTTGCATATTCAGTTATCCTGAACAAATAGGTCAGATCCAGCATCTGAAGCAATTCTGGTAGTGTATATCCCTTTACGCATCATCCATGCAAGTGTGGTCCACAAATGGCTTATGTATAGTTACTTGGGAATAGACTTGCCCCAGAAACTTTGACCTGTTCACTCATCTGGAAAATGTAGGTCAGATCCAGAATCAGAAGCGTGTCTACTACTATGCATTCCTATATGTAGGTGCATCATCCGTGCGAGTTTGGACACTAAAGGACTTACTTGGGAATGGATCTGCTTCTAAAACCTAAATCTGGCCACTCATCCAGAAAATAAAGGTCATATCCAGCATCTGAAGCAATTCTGGTAGTGTGTATCTCTAGGTGCATCATCCATGCAAGTTTGGTCCAGATTGGGCTTATAATTACTTGGGAATAACTTCCTTATAAACATTAACCGGGATGCCAAAGCATAAGCTGATGTCAGGGGTGTGCTAAAAAAATAAGATGTGTTTGTGAAACACTGATGCTCATGAATGGTAGCTCATCACCATGACAACAGTCTCACAAAAGTAGTCAAACACCAAGATCTTGAAGAGGTTCAAAATATTGTATCCAATGAAAGTTCTTGTCATATAGAATACACGTGTGAAATATGAAAGCCCTTACACCAACCATTCAGAAGTTATAGCCAAAGAAAGTAGATCAAACTCCAAGGCCAAGAGGCGAAGAAATGTTGATGCTCTAAGACAGGACTTGTCTCAAGGAATACACATATGAAGAAGGAATCCCTAGCAACAATTTGAAAGTTATGGCTAAGGTAAAAGTCTTCAAAAGTAGGTCAAACTCCAAGGTCATGAGGTCAAAAATTTTGATACCTTATGTCACAAGAATACATCTGGTTAAGGAATATCTTTGGTTAAAGATTTTTGGTTGAAGTTTTTTAAAAGTAGGTCAAACTCCAAAGTCAAGGTCACAGGGTCAAAAATGTTGGTACCTAAAAAAGGTCTTGTCACAAGGATTAAACATGTAAAATATGAAAGCCATATATGAACCATTCAAAGTTATAGCCAAAATGCAAGTTTTTTACAGACTGACATACAGACAAAAACTATTTGCCCCTCAATCGTGTCAATCTTTGATTACATTGGCATAACAATTAACAAGAGGCCCATGGGCCACATCGCTCACCTGAGTAACTTTGGCCATGCTGTTCATTACCAGACTTCCCCCCTTGTAATACTTATTGTGGCCCCGCCCTACCCCCACAATTTAGAATCTACACTACCCCAGGATGCTTCCACATAAGTTTCAGTTTTTCTGGTCCAGTGGTTCTTGAGAAGATTTTTAAAGATTTTTCCTATATATTTCAATGTTTCCCTATTGTGGCCCCGCCCTACCCCCCGGGGTCATGATTTGAACAATTTAGAATCTACACTACCCCAGGATGCTTCCACATAAGTTTCAGCTTTTCTGGCTCAGTGGTTCTTGAGAAGAAGATTTTTAAAGATTCTTTCTATATATTTCAATGTAAAACTTGGATTCCCTATTGTGGCCCCGCCCTACCCCCGGGGGTCATGATTTTAACAATTTAGAATCTACACTACCCCAGGATGCTTCCACATAAGTTTCAGCTTTTCTGGCTCAGTGGTTCTTGAGAAGAAGATTTTTAAAGATTTTTCCTATATATTTCAATGTAAAACTTGGATTCCCTATTGTGGCCCCGCCCTACCCCCGGGGGTCATGATTTTAACAATTTAGAATCTACACTATCCTAGGATGCTTCTACATAAGTTTCAGATTTTCTGGCTCAGTGGTTCTTGAGAAGAAGATTTTTAAAGATTTTTCCTATATATTTCAATGTAAAACTTGGATTCCCTATTGTGGCCCCGCCCTACCCCCGGGGGTCATGATTTTAACAATTTAGAATCTAGACTACCCCAGGATGCTTCCACATAAGTTTCAGCTTTTCTGGCTCAGTGGTTCTTGAGAAGAAGATTTTTAAAGATTTTTCCTATATTTTTCAATGTAAAACTTGGATTCCCTATTGTGGCCCCGCCCTACCCCCGGGGGTCATGATTTTAACAATTTAGAATCTACACTATCCCAGGATGCTTCTACATAAGTTTCAGCTTTTCTGGCTCAGTGGTTCTTAAGGGAGAAGATTTTTAAAGATTTTTACTATATATTTCAATGTAAAACTTGGATTCCCTATTGTGGCCCCGCCCTACCCCCGGGGGTCATGATTTTAACAATTTAGAATCTACACTATCCCAGGATGCTTCCACATAAGTTTCAGCTTTTCTGGCCCAGTGGTTCTTGAGAAGAAGATTTTTTAATAACCACACCCTATTTTTGTCTTTTCTTGATTATCTCCCCTTGTAAGGGGACTTGGCCCTTCATTTTAACAATTTAAACTCCCCTTCACCCATGGGTACTTTGTACCAAGTTTGGTTAAAATTGGCCCAGTGGTTCTTGAGAAGAAGTTGAAAATGTGAAAAGTTTACAGACGGACGGACGGACAGACGGACGACGGACAACGGGTGATCAGAAAAGCTCACTTGAGCTTTCAGCTCAGGTGAGCTAAAAAGTTCAAAAGGAATTTGGGTAAAAAAAAATATCAAGTTAAATTGAAATCTCCAAACATATTACATGTCACTATTATGCAGGAGTATAATCAGGATAATCAATGATCATTTCTTTGCCTGACTTACAAAGCATTTGTTGCATTCTCTGGTTTTCCAAGTATGAATCCTGCATCAACATGATTCTGGATTTTAGCATCCTCTGTGACTTCATGGTATGGCAGATACAAGCACAAAGACGTCACTTCCCAGACCAGTACACCAAAGGACCACTAAAGGAGAGAGTATCAATTCATTACATCAAAACAAAAAAAAAAGCCATTAACACTTGGGAGAAAAATACAGTCTTTCTGATATAACAATGCAACTGATATGCAAGTCTGGAAGATTTACTGATTTCCCTTGCATTCTGGGTAAGGTGTAAAGCCAATTTAAGCCCAATATGCATTTTTTTTCAAGGAGCACATTAATTTCATTTTCATAATACCCCTCTAAATAGCGATCCTCATAACAAATTTATCCTGTCGATGATTTTTCAAAAACATCAAGACTTCATTATCTCTGAGCGATGCAAACTGTTCCGTAACAATTGTTTACCTTGTGACATTGTCTGAGGCTAATATATGTGACATCAATCATCAAGATCATTGCAAGCAAGATCAAGTGAAAACAACATAGAGAATTTGATCTGGACAGTATTGGCATGTGTAGGGGGTATACTGATTTGATATTCAGTCACTTGGTTACGTGGGGTATTAACAATATCATGTTAGTAGGCAGCATGATATATGGTTTTATACAGTATTCCTCTTGACCAATGTAATTTCAAGATATTCATCAGAGACAGGATAAACAGCATTATGAACTTACAAGGATATAACAATAAGTTCATGAGTCAGAGTTCTTGAAATGACTTTGTCTGACATTTTGTAAATTTTGCTTATATGCGCAATATCTGCATATACTAAGGACTGTCCCTTTATATCAGTCCAAGAAAATGTTTGTCAATCAAACCCGTCAGACTGACATTTTTCAAGAACTTATACAGGAAAAGGAAGAGAAGTACATGTACCGTAGTGCTATAAATAATACTGAATTAATACGCAATTTCCAATTTCCTCTAGCTATAAATTATTTATAGTTACTGTAAAACATGCTTATGGTGAAGTGCCAGGGACGGATAATTTAGGCTTCGTTTTAAGCATAATTCGTTATATTCGTTTAGTTCATAATACTATTCAAAACCAAGGGGGATGAAAATCACTTCACTATAAGCATAAATTCATTATAAGTGTGTTCACTATAAGTCAGCGTGTTTTACTGTATATGCATTATATGCAACAATAAAAAAGTATTCACCACATCAGAAGATTTGTCATAGAACCCTGCTGTCAGGCTCTCGGGGGCCATCCATCTTACAGGAAGGTATTTCTCACGGCGATTGTCGTACATGTACTCCTCAGGGTACAGGTTCCAGGAGAATGCTGCGTCTGTTACCTGGACTGTGTCATTATCACACACTCTGTAAAGTTAATTAGAAACTAAAAATTCAATTTACTTACATCTGAAAATTACATGCAACCATTATATCCAACTGTGAATTAAAATGATAATCAAAATTTGTACAATATCATTAAAAAGCAAATTTACAATTTAAATTACTTTATCATGTTTATTGTTCTAACTGCTACATATTTATGAAGGAAATTATTAAATGAGGGCTAAAAGCCCTTAGCTAATTTTCTTCTATGTGAATGACCTTGATGACATATCATATGGCAACCACTTTTCATTTCCCTGGTTAACAACAATTCAAAAGTTGATGCTAAAATTTGTGCACTCAGGTGTGGAAAGAAGGGGGAGAGGGGTCAGGAGGGTCCGTATCCCGCCTGGGATTTTCAGCTTTAGTAAAATTGCAAAGTAACCAAAAATGACCTTGGAACAACCAGCCATTACAAAAGATGGACCCCTAAGAAAATGGCCAGGATTCACATGTAACTACATGTACCTGTATATACATGCATTATGAAGGAAAGTGACTTGTCCTTAACACATCCCTTTCTTTTTTGTTTGTCAAAAAAGTTTCAGAGTCAAGAATTATTTTGAGTGGTGTAGAAACATGTACCCCCTCCTCCTTTTTTGGAAAAATTACTGGATTCAAACATGAGATCTATTTGGTATTGGGCAAGTCTCCCAGACTCTGTTTTTACAGTAACTGCAGATGATTTCACACATCAGTGACTGAGATACCAAACATTAACAGTACTTTAAAACTTGAAAATGAAATTCATCAATTATAAAATACAGTGGAACTTGTCTAATGCAGATGCTGTGTATTCCAAAATCTTGTCTAATACAATGTAAACTTGAAGTCCTAATTTCAGTAATTTTAATTGTTTAAAATATAGTCTAATCCGGAATGTTGTCTAATCCGAGCAATTTCTTTGGAACCTGTGTATGCCGGATTAGACAAGTTTTTACTGTATATCAAAATTATTCAATCATTTAACTTACACACAGTTCCTGGCTGCCAGATCTTTGTGTACAATGTCTATGTTATGTAGGAACTGAATGCCCTCTAGGATCTGCACACATTTATCTAGGAGCAAAGCTATGGTGGGAACCTGAAATAAGAGACCTTCTCAATTTAAAGAGAAATTAAAAAAAAAAAAAAAAAAAACAGAAGAGGAGGTAAACTTTTTCTCCATTCTGGTTTTTTAAGGTTCATTAACCCTCTGAAAAGAAAGATAACTCTAATTTAGATAAATGACTATGATTCCTGTATAAAACTTAGAAGGCAGTTTCTTTGAAATTATTGTGGATTTTTCATCATGAATTCGGTTTCTTTTGGAAATTAAATTCTCTATTTTTGAAGCAAACTTCTATAGTGAATATATGGTATCCAGGGATGGGGTCGATTACTTTCAAAAGTAATCGATTAAATTACAATTACTTTGGGTTTTCAAAGTAATTGATTACAAGCTGTTTACAGCCATTTTTTAAAGTAATCAATATTACATATTGATACAAGTGATGAACCTTTCAATTAAACTGCCAATTGTTAGATGTTTTTACCAGAATTAATTTTTTGATTGGACAAGCATTGTTAGATGATCTCTATTGTTATAACCCAGACTGACCCAACTTATAAGCATACCTGTGTTTTATTGCCAATTAGTTGACATTTTTTTTGGTAAATCAAACATAGTTATGATTTTTAGAATACACATTACAAACTTTAAGGTACATTTGAGAAAAAATTCACTTCTATATTTAAGATTTACAGGGGAAAAAAATTTGCATTACAGTCAAAAAAATCAAACTTTAAGATGACCCTGTAATAATTTAATTTTGGTTGTAAAGCATCATCTGATTGGATAAAAAAATTAGAATATAGCGTATAACCTGGGTTGCCTACGTCACAATGACTTACGTCAAAAACGTATCAATCTGCTTGACGTTACATTTAAAATACGTACAATTTAATGGCATTTTTGATGGAGAAATTGTTTTATTTTTTACACTTAATGATGGGAAATTAAATTATAAGGAATGACTTTAATAGCTACCCAAGTTATATTGGTATAACCTGGGTTGGAACAGTTTACGCTTTTTTATAAACCGCTTCACGGTTTATAAACTGTAAACTGCCCCAACCCAGGTTATACCAGTATAACTTAGGTAGCTATTAAAGTCATTCCTTATGTAATTTTCCTCAGTACTTTGTATATATATTTAGCTACACAAGGTGAATTGCTAAGCTGCTTAAGTATTTTGAAATAACCATTGAATATACATGTAACTAGTATGAGAGTATTCACTCACTTCTGGTCAATGGACCTTATTATGAACAAGGCAATAAAAGAAGATATATAGATATAAGTAGCCTATAATTTTTATAATAACTTTTGATTATAAGCAAATTTGCACTGTTAAAAATATTCACTGAATCTCATAAAAAAAAAAACCCATGATTTTATGCACTTTTTTAATCATTGTAATCATAAAGTAATCAAAAATCATGATTACCAGACTTTATTTAGAGTAATTGATTAAATTACAAATACTTGTAATCAGAAAAACGGATGATTACTGATTACTCATGATTACACCACAAACTGTAATCGATTACAGCTGATTACGATTACCCCATTCCAGATGGTATCTAATGTACTTTTCTGCAACTTATCACAATGTCACTTAACTTTAAAATGCATTAAATTGGGACACCATATACATGAAACCTGGTCATGGAATGGCAGTAAATAATGAATATACAGGTAATAGAAGTGAAATGGATAAAACATCTATGGACACTTACAATACTTTTGTCACTGAGATAATCTTTTAAACTGCGCTTGTATCCTGGGTACGTAATGTAAAATCGATCTTTATCTGTGGCGATTCCTTTTGTCTGAAGAATATTCTCATCAAAGGCATCACGGAATCTTAGGCATTCCTGTAGTCCTGTGTTTACCCAATCAGGAAGCAAGTCAGTTTCTGTAATAGTATTATAACTGATAGAATTACATATCTATTTATTTAAATATTTCAGATTAAAAGATTAAAATATCCTTAAACTTAGAAACCTTTTATAATGCTCTAGATGGATGATCTTTGAAACTCCAAAACACAGACTGTAAAATCACATACAATGTATTTTCATGGGGTCAAATTTTTGAGGTTCGAGGAAAAACAAGAAGTCTGTGAGCAAATGCTCACTAGTAATACCCCCGCTCTGATGTGAATATACGGTTACCCTCTCATATTCACATCGAATTCATACAAAAATGAATCCCACCATTTGGCATGCCTAAACAAAGATTGTGCTAAAATTTCAAGCATCTTCGCTGAGTAGTTGCTAAGAAAACTGTGACGGAAATTTGGTACGGACAGACGCACCGAAAAACAGGAAGTTGACGTCAGATTTAAACAAAAATGAATCCCACCATATGGCATGCCTAAACAAAGAGTGTGCTAAAATTTCAAGCATCTGTGATGAGTAGTTGCTGAGAAAACTGCAACAAAAAATTTGTTATGGATAGACGCACCGATAAACAGGAAGTTGACATCTAATTCATACAAAAATAAATCCCACCATTTGTCATGCCTTAACAAAGAGTGTGCTAAATTTCAAGCATCTACACTGAGTAGTTGCTGAGAAATATGCGACGGAAATTTGGTATGGACAGACGCACCGATAAACAAGAAGTTGACATCGGATTTGAACAATAATAAATTGGACCATATGGCATGCCTAAACAAAGATTGTGCTAGAATTTCAAGCATCTGTGATGAGTAGTTGCTGAGAAAACTGCGACCAAAATGTGTTATGTATGGTACGGACAGACGCATGGATTAACAGGAAGTTGACATCGGATTTAAACAAAAATGAATCCGACCATATGGCATGCCTAAACAAAGATTGTGCTAGAATTTCAAGCATCTGTGATGAGTAGTTGCTGAGAAAACTGCGACAAAAATTTGTTATGGACAGACACACGGACACACAAGGGTAAAACAGTATACCCCCCTCTCCTTCAGAGGGGGGGTATAGTTATTGGTTTGTTGGAATTTGATTTCATGGGGGAAGAAGTGCTATTTTTTATATATCTCAAATTTTGCATTTTGTGGAGGACATAAATTTGTGGGTCTCTTCATACGACAAAAACAATGAAAATTAAACCGCCACGAAAATAAGTGTTTTCACAGTATATATCTATATCTTACAATTTTTGTATATATATATATGAACTTTCAGCCATATTTATGATCATGATGATAATAGTGTATAAGATGAATTTTTAGCAAGACGCAAATTAAAGGATTTTTCCTAAAAAGTCGGTATTTAATTTTAGAGAGAATTAATATAGAAAGATAAGGGTAACCTCCGATGTGGAATGAATTGTTAGCGATATTCAATTTTAGCAATGTCAACAACCTTGCTAAAAATGCCAAAAATTGAATCCTCGCTAAAAATATTGAATATGCACATATACTGACAAACCTTGTTATCTTGAGCTCAACAGGATCAATATTAAACTTTGAGATATCAGAGGATTCGAGATAATGAAAGTTAAAAAAAAACATAAAGAAAAAAGTTGTTGGGTCGACCTATCCCTATATTCAAGTTTTGGTGTTCGAGATAACGAAGTCCAACTGTATATTCCAAATAAAAAAAGTAATTTCTTCATACCAAAATTACTGTAAGAGTTGACCAGTGTCTTGAACATTGCTGGCCGCCCAGCATAAGGCTTCCCTGTCCCGTGTGCAAAGCTTCCATCTACAATGCGTATTTCATTTCCTGAAAATGAAAAAAAAAATAATCGACTGTGACAATACACATGTAGCATGTTAACTAAAGAAGACAGAGTCTTACATCAAGAATTTAAATGTTTTCCACAATTATCATAATGATTCAAATTTCATTTTTAAAAAAAATAAAAAATTATTAATACTCATTAGTATCCATGGGATACAATGCTTACCTGACCCCTGCAAACCTTCAGAATAAGACTTTTTAAAGATTTTTTTCCCTTTTTGTGTCCTCAAAAAATTTTGACTCCATCTTGTGACCCCAACATAAACCCAAAGGTTATGATTTAACCAAACTTGACATAGAATACCGGTAATCTATTTGTGTACAGACTTATAATAAAATACGAAAATTTGACCAAAATTGTAGAAAGACTATAGCACTTTTAGCAAAGTTCACAACAACTAGAACTATCCAAAATAGACACATAAATACTCCCCCCTCCCGCTTTATCTTTATTCCTTCAAATTCTGTCCCACTCCCAAGAGATACAGATAACAGCTGCTTGATCAGATATGCTGTAACAGAATGATTGAGACAGCTAGCCTTCCTACATTGAACTCATTAATTAATCTACAACTAGATGCATGTCCACTCATGCATTACTCCCGACAAGACAAATGGATTTACACTATCTATTGTGTGATGCACTGCATTTTCAAAGTACAAAATTATAATTGCATATTTAAAATGTCAGTACTGTTCAAAGCAAAAAGATTTTATTTTAAATCTGTTATAAAGTTGTAATATAATTCTTAAAAACTGTTTAATTTTGATGCAACATTTTTTAATAAGGTTACTACATACTGGTTACTCTTACATTTGTAGAGACTTATATTTACCATACTTTTTCTTTAATTCTTGATGGTGATTTTTTTAGTTGTAATGACCTGGTTATAAGTTGCAATTCACATTTTTCTAAAGTACCAAATGGCAGGCTTTTTAAATCTATGTCTCAAATCTGCATGAACGCAAAATGGGTCTTTTGTGAAGTATGAAAGCCCTAGCACCAACCATTCAAAAGTTATGGCCAAGGTTAAAGTTTTTCAAAAGTAAGTCAAACTCTTAGGTCAAGGTCAAAGCTGTTGTTATCTAAAAGAAAGGTCCTGTCACAAGGATTACATATGTGAAGTATGAAAGCTCTAGCACCAACTGTTCAAAAGTTATGGCCAAGGTTAAAGTTTTCCAAAAATAGGTCAAACTCCTAGGACAGGGTAAAGGGGTCAAATTTGTTGGTATCCAAAGGATGTACTTGTCACAAGGATTACACGTGTGAAGTATGAAAGCTCTAGCACCAATTGTTATGGCCAAGCTTTAAGTTTGGTAAAATTTTGCAAAACTGGGTCAAACTCCAAGGTCAAATATGATGTTACCCAAAAAAAGTCTTGTCACAAGGAATACACATGTGGAATATGAAAGCCATAGCTCCAACCAATCAAAAGTTATGGCCAATGTTAAAAATTTTGCAGACAGACAGACAGATGGATGGAGAGGGCAAAAACTACAAACCCTGAATCTTCGATACGGGGGCATAAAAATGTTTATAGACAGACACGCAGACACCTTACCATTGTATATTAAGCTCTTCTGATCTTATAGAGCTTCAGATTTTTTATGAAGTCTACATTGTATACATATACAATCATGTACATAATTATGTATTTAGATCTGAATTAGCAGTTCTCCATGGTCAATGTGAAAATAAGAATAATGTATTTCACCAAAGAGCTGTCAAATATTCAATAACGAGGGTTTTTTTTATCACCTTTCTTGATACACCGAGTCCCTACAACAATGTCGGATTTTTCCATGTGACTGGCATTCAACATCTTCCTGACTGATTGGTTGATTTTGTGTATAAAGTTGCTCCAGCATTCCTAAAAAATAGATTTTACAAATATGTTAACAAAGCAATGATTTTTTTTTTTTAGATTATGCTTATTATCCATCTGACAAGGGCAAACACCTGTGAATATAAGCAAATGCATCAGACTGCATGATCAAACATTTTTCAAATAATCAGTCTGCCCCAGTGGATAGATTCATATAGCTCAGGGTATTCCCTTCAGGATATTGTCTAAGTACTACAAGAAAATAGACGTAAAATCACATTTTTATCATTTATCTGTTTATTAAAAAAACCTCAATGACGTCACCCATTGTTCTTAGTCTATGTATATTTTACCGATTTAACCATCACTAGTTGGATACTTAAAAGATCCCACTGGCCATCAGTTGGATATTCAAATATCCAACTGCCTATCGGTTGGATATTTAAATATCCAACTGTGCATACAAATATAATTAAGCAATAAACAAAAGAGATAAAAGAGTTTGAAATGTATTTCCAATGCACATAAAAAAGTAATTACTCCATTTGTCACACTATTAGAATTTATGTCCAATGCACATGGAATTAATCACTTCGCATTTTTCACACCATTAGAATCGTGTACTTCCAATTCTCACAAAAATTACAATTCCTCTGAATTTTGCATACTATTAGACTGTTGTTGGTCCAATGTGGGGAAGTTTTTTAAGTAAGATAAATAACTCGATAGTGTTGAATAGTTAAGAGAAAACATCCCCTCCTCGAGCCTTTGGCCCTCAGAGGGAATTTTGTCTCTAAACTACTCAACACCATCTCATTATTTATCCATTACGTAAATCTGAGTAATTTTTTTCAATTTCTACCCTATATACTCAACTACTTCGATCTTTTGGTTAGAAGTTGCTAAAATGGTACATACCTTTTCAAGCTGTACTCCCTCGTAGCTGTTGGGTCGGGCCCTAGGATGATTCTGGGATTCAAGGTCCAAACCAATTTCATTCAAGTCCAAAGCAGGGGCATCTGGTTGCTCTAAAAGAGATTTTATATAAATCATCGAGGATATTATATAATTATCACTGTTGGATGTCCACTAACAAATATATGTAATTGTACACACAGTAAACAACACTTGAACTAATTCAAATTTCTATTTAACTTTTCGTTAATAGTTCTCAAAATTTGTGTTTGCACTCTGCATTGATTTCACTTTTCATTCATCATTCACTGTCTCATATCTTTCTCCAAGCATGCACAGTTTTGTATACTAATATCATACATTAAAAATTCTTGTATAATTCTTTTAATCAATTGAATATATACCTAAGTATCTTTTCACAGTACTAAATTAGTAGGGTATGAAGGCTAATAATGTGTAATACATAGAACTCACCTTTCACCAGAAGACCGTTTTCATTGTTATTTATCTGTACTTTCTTGCTGCGACAGAGGCAGCAAAGGATGATGGGAAGAAGAATCACAAGAAGGATAAACAAAGATCCACCCACGGCAATTAGTATGAACTGCCAGGTGCTCCAAAACTTGTACAATGTTACTCTCTGTATATTATACTCATGCCCTCCTATGTATAACTAGAATATAAAACAATTCATCATGTTGACTCTGAAGAATTGAATTTTGCTGCAATGACCTTTTTTCATATATGACAATTATTTGGGTACAGAAAATATACTGAAACGCAAAAGAAACGCAACATCCTCTTTTAGAGGGGAAAATCGTATAAAGGATATAATTTTGCATCTAAAAAGGACGGATATTTTCAACATTGTAAGTATCGATAATTTAACGGTTGAATGATTTTCGTGCCATAACCGGAAGTTAAGTTTGAGCCCGCTGAACAGAAATAAAAAATTGCATGTTTAACAAAAAATTTGACAAAAATATGGGAATTTAAGGGTTTGTATCTGTTTATCATAAGTAATGCAGCAATATTTCGCAAAATAAATTCTCCTTTCGTTTCCGGAAGAGATGCCAAGGCTTCCTGAAAATAACTTAAGTACGAATTTCAAATGCTCTAGGCTAGCTGGAAAATCTGAAAATAAAGGTGATGAAGAATTGCAGATGCAAAAATGCCCAACAACACGCCTCAACAGGCTCATACGTATCATTTGCATGAATGATAGTTCGTGGACCGGAAGTCCAAGTGTTACTACACTGCGCTAGGTTAGAGAAAATTCGACTTCATCATCTCAAAAACGGACATTTAAAAATTGCAAAGAATATTTTTTTCGCTCAGATCCCGAGACTGATGAACTTACTGCATCGTGGAAATCAAGCTGCAATTGCTGTGCATGGCAGTCTTCCACGCTATAATTGAATGGCCGAGAAGGGGGGTGTTTTAACAGTCATGTGATACTTTCTAAAGTTATAAGGTAATCATTTAACATTGTTATCAAATCTTCGATGCTTTTAAATCAAGTTTAACTTAACTGTAATCAGTTTTGAAAATCATTAGTTAAAAGGTTCAAATATTTGTAGATTACTGCTAGTTGCGTTTCTTTTGCATTTCAGTATATAAAAACATAAAAATTACAAATATTACAAAGCTCACCTAAATGAATGTTATCTATAAATAAGGTAAATCACACACAAAATTTATTCTCAAGGTCAATCTCCATGCAAGATTGGTATTGGTAGGACCGATTGTTATTAAGGAATGTACTTGTTCCAAACACTTAACTCATCCAGAAGCAAGTCTGGTACATGTACTGTCCATTCTTAGATGCATCAACCATGCCAATGCAAGTTTGGTCCAGTTAGGGCTCATTAAATTACTTGGGAATGCATGGACCTGCTCCATAAGACTTTAACCTGGTCACTCATCTGATAAATATAGGTCAGATCCAGCATCCGAAGCAAGTCTGGTAGTGTCTATCCATAGATGCATCCATGTAAGTTTGGTTCAGGTAGGGCTTAAAATTATACAGTAGGTACTTGGGAAAGGAATGGGGGATAGCATAATTTCACAAATTCATCTCAAATTTGCTGAGGTAAGGTAAAAGGTTTGAATCGATGTTAAAGCTGTTGAATGCAATTCTTATTAACAGAAGTTTAAAATGGCATAAAAAGATTAAATTCCAGAGACATAAATTTTCCTGAATGGAACAATTACATAAAACATATGCATGCATGTTTACACTTTTTTTTTTAATTATGTTGAGTGTATTACATTTCCCATTTATTGTGCATGTTTGTAATATATATTCTGATCAATCAGCCTTTTAAGCTTCATGATATGACATAATATCATTTTATCAAAGAAAAAAAAAATAGAATTGCAATCTTAGACTTTCAAGTATTAACACACATGTTGCTGACCAGTTCCTCAAAATAAGTTCTTGGTTCTCTTACCGACAAAGGTATAACATTGATTTCATGATTTTTTTTAGTTACTGTAGATTGAGATCCTTATTGTACGCAAGTACTTAGCAATATCGCGAAATGACTTTTAGACGTCAAAGTGCAAGAACATATAATCTCGAGTGAGCTTTTCCTTGATTTATTTTGGTTTTCAGCACCTTAAAAATACAAGTGAGTAATTTTATTTTTGTGACTGATGCTTCTCGCAAAATTATGCGATAATTAATTCCTCGCATATATATTTAGCAATCTACAGTAAGTTAGGGCTTTTTGTATAAAATTGTTATTAACAACAAGTGAATTCTAATTTCATTTATCAAATTTACACAAAATTACCATCATCTCAACTTCCTCATCTACACCAGGAAACCCGATATCAGGTTCACATTTAATCAAGTTCCTTTCACGGCTTGTTATCAGGCATGGGTAACTATTGGAAGACCCCTTTAACTTCACTTTAAAATCTGAATCTGCACAACCAGTTGTGAACTCTTGGCCCTGAAATCATAAGAAATCCATTAGTCAGTACACTTCTGGTTCAATACAGCCGTGTAAAATCAGAAAGCTAGATTATGACACAAAAAAATTCATTATTAATACCGGTACTGTATGTGGAATCATTGTTTGTGGGTAGTCAAAATTTTACTAGTTTGTGGGGACGTAATTTCTTGGGTAACTTGCATACTTTATTAAGACTGATAAATAAATTAACTGTGCTAAATGTATGTGTGTTTGTTTCAATGTCCGTGGGGACGTTAATTCATGGGTAAGGGCAACTCACGAAATCCAAGAACACTGATCCTCTAGGAACAATGATGTTTCCACAGTAAGCAACATTAGAAGTAAAATTGCAGCAAAACTGTATGTGTACTTAAAAAAGCGAGCTTCATATTTTAGTGGCTTTGGCACAGACAACGATGCACTAATTCATGAATAACGCTAAGAAATCATTTCTAAATACAATATACAGCAAGGACATGTATAGCGCTTATTCATGATTTCGCCAACAAATACATACCCAGTGACTGTGCTAAATTTTGAATACGCTAATTTACGTACACGTACAGTATTTGCAGCAAGTTTTATTCCGGGTTTCAATATTTGGAAAATGCAAGCAATATTTTCTGCAGACTTTGTAAAAATCTCAATAGTATACCAAAAAAGTTTGCTGAATACTTATAATGCTGCATACTTGCAGCAGACACAAGTATGCAGGCTTACAGTATATGCTTTAATGCTTGTTTGGGTTCAATGCATTAAGTTTTTGGCCAACTTGCAGCAATGTCTACAGCACAGATGCAACAAACTGTTTGGCCAATGGGAAGCAATTTTTCTGGTAATATATGCATGGACTAGTCTAGACAGTTTACTCCCCTCTTCCAATAATTTCAAACAAATTCCTTGTTAATGCAAAATGGTCAAAATTCTGGCTTTGTGAAATAACTGAATATTTAAATATGTCAACCTGTTTTCATCACAGATTCTTTTGATGAATATAATCAAGGGTCAATGACCATTTCAACTAAATCAAGTCAGTTTTGGAAAATGTACCCCTCATACAGTTAAATATGGTTACTTATAACGAATTCTTACTTTATAAAAGTAAAGTGATTTTTTATTCCCTGTAGTTTTTTGATTATGAAATTAATCCAACACAACGAATTAACATTTATAACAAATCCAAATTGTTCTTCTTTGGAATTTGCGATAAGCATGTTTTACTGTACCTCAATTTGCAGTTCAACAGCAAAGATTGGCCTGTATTCCTGTTTTTCCTCTACCTCTTGTGTTGGCACTGGATCCTTAACAATTTTAATCTGTGCATTTGGGAAAGTATTGTTATTTTCGTACATTGTTGTGCCATCTAACTGTACGCCAAATCTCAAAACAGTATCCCGGTTGAATCCACTTGGAGAATTACAAAGGATTTCAGTGCTGCTTGAAACAGAGCATTGCTGAAAGACGAGTTAAAATTGTTTAATACTATGTTCTTAATTTTACTTTTTTTGAGAACTTGAGAAAACTAAAACAATTATCTTCAATCTTTCAGCTACTTTTGATTTAATGAAGATCTGCCAATTTATGTGAGAAACTTAGCTTTGAAAAAATTGATTCAAAATATATAATTATAAATTACCTCTGTCTTAAGTTTTATTCCACTCTCATTATACACAATAAGCATTGGTTGACTGACACTGTCTAGATTTGTCCCCCTGATGGGGATTTTACATCCTCCCCTGCAAATATATCACATGAATTTAAAATACCAGTATATAAATAGATTCACATATAGTATGATACTTGTATGGTGAGGTAGGAGAGGGAGGGTTGAACTTGAGGGAGGGTTCTAAATTAACCTCTACATTTAGTAATTTTAATTCTCATTAATTTCCAGTCTACACATCAATTCATTCAGTTACTAATTGCATGTCGAACCATCAGGCAGGATTAAAAAGGATTTTGGTGACTAAAGGTTAATCTGTTCATTAGAGGTCATAATTATACTGATGTCAAGTACAGTGGTGCCTAATTAATCTGGACACCTTCATTCCCAATGAAAATTGTTTGAATAAACCCAGAATTGCTTCCTTAAAAAAAAATACTCTAACTAGAAATGTGTCTATAGGACATATGAATGCCTGCCCAGGGTTCATTAGTAATGCAACATGAAAATTTGCATAAGTGTATGAAGTTTGATAAAATATCTTGAATAGTTTCTCTAAAACTGAGTTTTTTACAAAATAATTATTAAAGTCAAAGGTCATTGGGAAGGTCAAGGTAAGATCCAGCAAACGAAGCAACTCTGGTAGTGTGCAACCTTAGATGTATCATCCCTAGAAGTTTGGTCAATATTTTATATTATTATATGATTGAATAATTTATTTCTCTCTGATTGACTGAGATCCCACAACGTAGAAAAAAATACTACGCTATATTCACCTTCCTGGTGAATATAAGGATTTATTTTCTCCACATTAGACTAAAAATAGATTGGGAAATTCCAAATTGATGCAAATAGTTTTGGAAAGTTGTTTCACTTGCACCTGACTCCACTCAATAGGCATATGAACATAACATTAAAGCACATAGATTTGTGGGTGAGGGGTGGGTGGGGGTTGCAGGGGGCCTTTCCATCTCCCCACCTTTTGAGAATGTGAAGTTTAAATTTAAATTTTAAGGATAAATTTTTTTAATGAAAGCCCCCCTCCCCTCTTTTAGACCTTTTTACATTCCACCAAATAAAACTCTGAGATGGGAGAATTCTTCTCTTTTTATTTGGGGGGGGGGGGGGGGGGGGCTAGTCAAAGATTTGTTTTCAGGTAAGTTGTCAATTTTTTTTCCTTATAATGCCTCCTTTCTCAAAATCAATCCTATATATGTGTCTGAAATTTATTTTTTCTACATGGCACCTAAACTAGAATCGAAAATTCCAAAATATGTAAGGGTTAATGTACGATTAGCACTCCATTCCTTAAAAGTAATGGAGCCGAGGCCCCGAAGGGGCTGAGGCTTATTGCTTTTAGGAATGGAGCGCTAAGAGTATATTAACCCGCTTAAAATCCACCGTTTTAAATGCTTGTAGTTATTGTTTGTTAATATATAATAAAGAATATTTATAAGATACACTGTAAATATACATTTAATGCATTATAGTAGAATTTAATTTATATAGAGAGAGTAAGCCGAAAAAAGTGCACTGAAGTCATTTAAATCCCCTGTCATTCAACAACTTTGATAGCGTATTGAGATGTGTACCTCGGACCACAAAGGTGAAGGTACCTGGTCCGATTCTCAACAGTACCACATTTATTTTCTTTATATGAAAATAAACTTATTAAAAGTTTTTTAGTTCTTTCCTCGGTAGAGGCACAGGAAGAAGAATGTGAATTTAACGAATTCCGTTTTCAATGTAATTTGCAACTCTCCATTCCTGAAAAATAATGGAGCGCTCAAACAAAAGAGTGATGTCACAAGTGGATTTTAATACAAATGCATGAATATGCTTTTTAACCCTGTGTCTCTCATTATGTTTGGCTAGTACTTCAGTAAATGTAAACAAGTAAGATGGCATGGATTGCTTACTGAGTGTGTGTCATTTAATCACTGAATCATATAATAAAACAATTATTGCTGTTTTTTCAGTCAATACAATGATTTAGCCGCCTTCGAAGTAAAATATTCACCTTGACCTTCGGGCTCAGTAAATGCTGTACTCCTCAGGTGTCTAAATCATTATATTGACCTCAAAAACCAGCAATAATTGTATAATAGGGCTTATAGTTATTTACAAATGAGACCTGCTCCAGAAACTTAAACCTGCTCCAAAAACATTAACCTGGTCATTCTTTGGATGAAAATGCAGCATGAAACCTGAAACCTGCACTGTTACATGTACAATGAAACATACTACAAGCATCGTCCATGCATCTCTGATCAATATAGGGCATAGAAGTACTGGGATACCAATGTCAACACAAAGGGTATTACATAAGCTCCCCCAACTTCTTTGAGGTGAGCTAAAAAATGGTTGAATTACAATTCAAAATTTTACTTCTTAAAGGCTTTTAATGACTGGACCAAGTCTGGCTTTAATGAAGGGTTTGGTCTGTATTCAAACTGGAACTCTTTTGTGAAATCTTTTTCTGTTCCAACTTCATACACCTTAGCCCAGCGCAGGGTTACTGAAACTTTTCCTACTGTGCTTTGAAATGGTGTAATAAATGTCAGTCTTTCATCAGATCTACAAAACATGTAGTTACCATTCAAGTAAGAAAAAAAAGTTTTTAAATATTATAACTGTAAAACTTTTATTAAACAATAAAGTGACTCAGATGAATGCGAACAAAGCGAGTGCAATGCCTATAGTGCAACAAACATTAAGGTGAAAAATTGAATCTCAATTTTAACTAATTTTCTTAGATAATTCATCTAAAATTAAGTATACTTTAAGTTAATTCTCCAGAATTTGCAAAAATCTCACAAAGTTTGATTTTATTTGCCTATGAAATAGCATACACACACACTAGAGAGGGCAAAAAGGATAATTTTCTCACACTATAACAGCCGAGTTTTTCGATATGAGTGGGTCTTCGCTCCATATTTTCAAAAGTTTATCCTCAAAGTTTGTGAAAAAATATACATTTTTTGGTCAACAAAAACATTGAGTAAGGACCCACTATACTTTAAAAATACACTTTTATGACACAACATTCGCAACTTTCCGAGAAATACTTGAAGTCCATTTAGTCAAGGGTCATACCACAAACATGATTTAAATGCCAAGATTCATCAAGAGCTGTGTAGCGTAGTGGTTAGCGTGATGGTCTCAAAGGAAAATGATACTCAGGATTTTTATTGCCAGGGTTCGAAAACCTCATTATTTTTTAAATATCAGAATAATTTTCGCAGAGAAAATTTTCCACAGAAAAGTTTTGTTTATCATAAATTTCAATAATGAGAACTTTACTTTAAATACTAAATTCACAAATTGATTATGATTTTTAAATATCTGAAGCTATAGGCATTCTGCAGGCCTTGTTCACCCATCTCCTTTTGAAAATTCTTGAGGACATGAACTATGGCACTTCAAGCTAGCATATTTCATGAAGTGTGTTACATGTAGCACTTCATGATAAATATACAGAGTCTGACATGAAATTATAGTTCATGTACCTCATGAATTTTCAAAAATTAAATTCATATCTTACATTTACATTTTTTATTCATCTGATGACTAGCCACAATTTAATATGTCACTGAACTATCATTTTTGAAAAAAAAAAAAAAATGATTGCACTAAATTTTTGATGTTATGGAGATATTCATGTTCATCCATGCAAGTTCATATGGAAATGAATTGCATGCCTATTTATAAGGAATCTTAAGGGAAAACTATTAGAAATGTAAATATTTTTAATAATGCAAGAGGTCTAAGGGCCTTGTTACTCACCATAGTCACCTTGATACTCACAGCTGTCTTTCAGAGAATTTTTCATAATTTTTTTTCCTCCATATTATGCCAAAATAAAATTTTAACATAATATAGAGGTCCCACACAAGCCCCAAGGGATCATGGCTTAACCAATTTGAAACTTATATCCGAAATACATAGGAATTCTGAATATTAATTTGACTAACATGGCCTTGTAGTTATGAAGATTTTTAAAATTGTTTGGTATGTACAAGTACTATGTAAATTTTGATGCCCAATCTAGTTCCATCCTATCCCCAGTGCCCTAGATGATACAAACAACTTTGAATCATTGCAATGTTGGAAAGTTTGCATATTAATACAGGGTCACTTGGGCTATCCCCTTAAATTTTTACTGGTCAGCTTAATACTTTCACTGTCCCACTGGGCCAGTAGATTTTAAAAAGACTGGCCCAAAACCATAATGATAATAGTAATATTTTTTTTTTTATATTGTGATACTTAGAAGTATCCAACTTAACAAAACAAGAAACAGCAGAAGTTGGGACACACAACTCTGTCAAGTTAACTAATCCAAATGTGAATGAATTTTATTATGCACAAAAAAAATGCTGACCCAAAGGGCACATGCCCTTTGCAATGTACTAGCCCAGATTGAAAATTCACTGGCCCCAGACCAACGGGCCATCAATTATTTCGAGCCCTGTAATAAGACTTAGTATCACAGTCCCTGCTACTTTCATATTTAAAGAAATCATAAATATTCATGATTTTTATAATTTATTTATATCTAGATATTACTTCATGCTAGTACACATGTAGAATATATTTGAATATACATGTATATCCCCCCCCCCTTTTCTAGCCCAATGAGTGCCCATAGATTAAAAAAATATGAATCTGCTTTAAAGATTTTCCCCCCCATATATTCCAAGGTAAAAAGTGATCCCTTATTGTGGTTCCACTTAAATCCCAGGGATATGCTTGCCTAATGAGGCCTCACGTACATGTACATGTACCTCTGGGGGACATGACTTGAACAAAGTTAAAATCTGCAATAGCTGAGGATGCTTGCATATCAAAATGACAAATCATGGCCATAATGTTCTTGAAAAGAAAATTGTTTTCCTATATATTTCCATGTAAAATGTGTATACTCTATTTTGACCTGTCCTTCCCCATGATATGAACAAATTCAAATTTACACTATCTGGGTGCTTTAACATATTCTTTCAGGCACAGTGGGCACATGACCCAACCCCATTTTTGCATTTTCTTGTGTATATCTTCTATTGAAAGGGAGTATAGCCCTTCGTTTGTTTAATATAAACTTGAATCCCTTTCACCCAAGAATACTCTGTACCAAGTTTGGTTGAAATTGGCCCAGTGGTTCTGCAGAAGATGAATGTTTACAACAACAATGACAACAATGAAAAAGACAAAGGACAAATTTTGATTTATAGAAAAACTCATTCAAAACATTTTGCTCAAGTGAGTTGATAAGGCACTGTATGGCCAATATAACTATTTGACAGAACATAAACGTTGAAATTTGCTTTAGCAAGCTAGATAGTTTATCCAATGGGACAAAATATGTTAATTCTACCTTGACTGTTTTTATAATTATATTTATTAAGATAAGTAATACACCTTATATTAATACAAAATAATTATATGGGGTATATATAATGGTTATCATTCTCTGAGATTGTGGAAATTCTTAATAAATCCAAATTTCTTTTCAACACTTTCATTGTAAATTAAAGGAAACTATAGAAAAATTTGTCATCTCTGATGGAAATTTAGCTCATATGGCACAACAAATAACTCTACATATTTTAAGGAAATTTACACGTATTTTAATTTTTTTCCCGACTAACCGATTACAGATTTTACCATCGTTCCGGTTACAAATTGCCATCCCTAATATATAAATTATATATATATATATCTGTCTTTAATAGACAGTTCTATAAGTAACTCTTGAACCTGTACTTACACTGAGGTAAATGGCTTGAATGCACCAATTGATCCAACAGCCACTTCTGAGGTGACTACTGATCCATCACCAAACAGTCTACCAGTGACTGCAACTGTTGTGTTTCCAGAAATTGGACCAAAGTCTGGAATCAGCTTTAACGGCTCAAAGACAGGATCCTAGAATTGTAGGATTGAATATATCATAAAAACAATAATAATGTACAGTGTATCATACATAGAGCACAAAGGAACTTCATGATCTCTGAAACAGTGATTATTACGGGTAATATAATCATGGTAGATTTTATCTCGAACTCTGAGGAACCGAGAAAAAACTTTGAGATATCAGAGTTTTCTAGATATAGAGGGTAAAATTCTTAAATAATAAGTAGTTGGGGCTTCCAAATCAATGCATTCCACATATCCATGGTATTCGAGATATCACTAAAATAAATTTGAGATAATACCGAAGTTCAACTGTACATGTAAATTTGGATACTAACAGATCCTAAAACGCTGTGTATTTTCATACTCACACAATTCCTTTTGTTGCTTAGGCTAGCATTTCCCCGGCATCTGCACATTCCACTCGGGCCTTTACTACAGATTTCATTCAGACGACCCACTTTGTTACACTGACAGGGACTGCAGCCTTCTGAATTATCCCGCGTAAGGTTGTAATATTTGTCCACACATTCATCACACTTGAGTCCTATTGAATATAAAAAGATCACAAACTGGTATATCGTCTTTGCTAGCCAAGGGTTTCTGACCTGCTACATTGTACTTCTCAGTTTATGAGGAGAGTAGCAGATCAGAAACCCTTGACTTAAGTGAAGAAGACATATCATTATATATTTACATTTGCAAATGTTTTCTTTTATATAACACTATTAAAAGCAACGCGTATCTATATCCGTAAATAAACGGGTTCCTCGCGTCATAAACATTCGACGTAATTTCTCAGTGAAGTCATAAAGGGTCGATGTGCAATTCAGTGGATCAAACACGTGCCGTTGGGTTTGAAAAATAAAACGTTTCACACGTTAAAGATTATAATCAGGCAAATATAAAATATAAATAAGTCACAAATGTAAATATAAGTAATAAGGTATCATTTTAAAACATCTAACAGGCTATAAATACGGGTTGGTACGAGATCAAATTTACCATAAAGCCCTTCGGGCTTTATGGAATTTGATCTCGTGACCAACCCGTATTTATATCCTGATAGATGTTTAAAAATGATACCTTATTTCTTAACTATACCGTAAATTTAAAATTGTTAACGATTAAAACATGTACTTTACCTAGTAAGAAAACAAACATTAGTTTCCATAAAATAATTGCTGGCTGTGGTTTCTAGATCAAATACTAATAATAAAATCTTAAAATTAAGAAAACAACATACATTATATATATATATATATATATATATATATATATATATATATATATGTATATATGTATATATATATATATATATATATAATATATATATATATATATATATATATATATATATATATATATATATATATATATATATATATATGTATATTCCTTATGTCAGCTCACCCTTGACTTTTTGTTTGCAGTTACACTGGCCATCTGAGTCTGAACAGTTTCTAGGGTCACCTATCACACCTGAAGTGCTACAACTACAATTCTTACATCCATCATCTAAGCTGGCCCCATAGAATCCGAAGTTACATTTTAAACAACGTCCTGAGCTAGTCTAAAACACAAATACAAAATTACATCTACAATACAAGTAGATTACAAAACTAAACACAAAAAATAAAGCACTATATATGAGCTGCAAATTTATTAATTGTCATAATTTTTTGTTGCAAAATTGAAAATTTACTGTGTCATTGACAAGAGAAAAGTATTTATAAACCTCTGTAATTCATATTAAATTTTGAAATCTTATAAGAGCTCTGATATTAATACATGTAATTGATATCCATAAACAACAGGCCCATTGACCACAATGCTCATCCGAGTCAATACAGCCCTGTTGCCTGTTGTTCTTCACCAGCAGATTTTTTCTACAGTACTATATATTCCTATGTAAAACTTTTATCCCTATTGTGACCCCCCCCCCCCCCCCCCCAGGTGTCACGATTTTTATAGATGTAGCCCCATCCTACCCCTCAGGGTCATGATTTGATCAAACTTGAATCAATCCATACTACCTCAATAATACTTCCATATCAATGTGACTAAACATGGCTTTGCTGTTCTTGAGAAAAAGATTTATGAGAATTATGATAAGCACACTTTTGCAGCAAAAAAGAAAATAATAATAATAATACTAAAAAACAAGAGGCCCATGGACCACAACACTCACTTGCGTAACTTTGGCCCTGCTGTTCTTCACTGACTTTCCCCCATGTAATACACCTATTGTGGTCCCATCCTATCCCAGGTGTCATGATTTTAACAATTTAGAATCTACACTACCCCAGGGTACTTCCACATAAGTTTCAGCTTTTCTGGCCCAGTGGTTCTTGAGAAGAAGATTTTTAAAGATTTTTTGTATATATTTCAATGTAAAAAATGGATTCCCTATTGTGGCCCCGCCCTACCCCCAGGGGTCATGTTTTTATTAATTTAGAATCTACACTACCCCAGGATACTTCCACATAAGTTTCAGCTTTTATGGCCCAGTGGTTCTTGAGAAGAAAATTTTTAAAGATTTTTTTTCAATACATTTCAATGTAACAATTTAGAATCTACAATACCCCAGGATGCTTCCACATATGTTTCAGCTTTTCTGGCCCAGTGGTTCTTGAGAAGAAGATTTTTAAAGATTTTTTTCTATATATTTCAATGTAAAACTTAGTGGTGTTCCAATCATTGATTATAATTGAAAATCAGTCGATTGCTGGCATAATTCAAGCGCTCAATTACAAAATTTTTATTCCAATTAATCGGATTATCTATTTTATTTTGCAAGCATAATAGTTTTTAAGCCAAATATTCCAGCAGCAACTTGTCTGTTAACTTATTTGTGCATCGTAATGGCACAGACAAACAGACATTGTATTCATACCCAAGTAACAATGCTCATTCCTGGGTATGGACATACTTTGGATTATACAAAATGAGCGATGAACCAGCTGGACTAGATAGAACGTTCTGTCATTAAAATGATATTGTCCTATGGCCTATAAGGCTTATCCCAAGACACAGATTATTCTAACTACAGCTGAACCACCACAGAAAGTAGTTATTCACCCATTCTTACCATTTAATAAAATAAACTGACAGACTTTGTAAATGTCCGATTATAATTGATAATTAGTTAGTTACAGTAGTCTGATCATCGATTATGAAATTCTTACCGATTCCCATCACTAGTAAAACTTGGATTTCCTATTGTGGCCCACCCTACCCCTGGGGGTCATGATTTTTACAATTTAGAATCTACACTACCCCAGGATGCTTCCTCATAAATTTCAGCATTTCAGGCTCTGTGGTTCTTGAGAAAAAGATTTTTAAAGATTTTTTTTCAATATATTTCAATGTAACAAT